>NW_011352140.1:0-1720 GCF_000735185.1 Notothenia coriiceps
GAAAACACTCAGACGACCAGGAAGGCAGCAGCCGTAACAGCAATTAATTCAAAAAATTAATTGCCGCCGTTAACGCGATAATTTTGACAGTATTAGTTTTAAGTCATCCATGTATTCTTGAATGGTTTGTTTACATTTACTTTGATCTGTGCATGACAACTTCTTCTCATCCTCATGCTTTCTGTAGCTGTGCTAAAGAATGGGATTGTTTTCAGGCCTATCCCAGGACAGGGAATACAGTGACATCTAAATAAACCCTATCTGTGCAAGCCTTCATGTCATCCTTTGAGTTCAAATGACTTTGACCCGAGACAATATGTAGTAGTCTGTCTCGAGCTGTCCTCGCCTGGTTTATATCTCATTACATCTTGGGTAGTGAGTTCTTTGCGGCTGTAGATGACTATTTATTTAAATAAACTGCAATAGCCTGTGGCCACTTTCTCAAAATGACATGCATTTCATTTTGTTGTTCCTTTGATAAAAGTATATTGTGCCTCTCTTTGTCCCTCACAATAGTGCAGAGAGACTGCATGCTTTATCATCAGCGGGCTTTTATATTGCAATCTGCTCATATCTGCCCCCCCCCTCCCTAAAACACACATTAATCACCCACAATTGATCCAGAACTCTACAGTCTTCAAAAAGACCAGAGGGGAACACATTAGACCAGCCACAAGTTACTTCACCTGCAAGTTTAAGTATTGATTTCTTTAACTTCCTGGAGTGCTAGAGGCAGGAAATGCTTTTAATTTGTAACCTAGGATCCTACAGTATGTACTCTGGAAGTAACTGTTTCTAAATGCTGAAGCAGTGCACTCTGGTTTGAGAAGCCGCCCAGCAGATCTTGTATTGAATCCCATTTAATTAAAGAAAGAATACAAAAGCTACTGAAGCAGCCGAATAATAGTTTCATGTTGACATCAGGATTACCTTACAGTGTTGCTACTGATGATGAAGTTGTGGCCTCTTCGGGCTCTGACCTATAGTGTACTGAAAGAGAGATGTCAGCACCAGGTTTAAAGGTCCCATGTCATGGCCATTTCTACTGATCATAATTCCATTGTTGAGGTCTACTAGAATATATTTACATTGTTCAATGTTCCAAAATCACATCATACAGCATCTCTGTATAGTATGTGTATTCACTCTCTGTCCTAAACGGCTTGTTGGAGCTCCTGCCCCCCCCTCCCTATGAGCCCACTGTGCTTTGATTGGTCAGCTCGCCCAATCTGTTCTGATGAGTCCACCGCCGTTACAGCGGAACATCAGTGTTTATGTGTTACAATGGCGTTAGCAACCAGAAAACGACACCAGTAATGACAAACAGATGAGAATGTTGTGTGGGGCAGAGTCCTGCACGGGTCTGATGTTCAAGACCCGCTCCGCTCCCGCCCGCACCCCCGACGTGCAATACCGAACCTGCACATATTGCCAATTAGTTTGGCAAAACGACCCGAACCTCCATATCCTATGAGCAGTGAAAGCGTGCAATTATTAACACACGCAGTGGTGTATTTGGCTCAAAAAGTGTGGGATGTTGGTTATTTTCTCCATCTATGACACCAAAAGCCTCACAGACGTTGGATTTCGCTCTTGAGGAAGAGTTATTGACTGTATTTTCCGAACTTCACCTCAGCCATTTCGAATGTGGCGCGCTCAGCAGCAGATTGATGTGGTGCAGAGGTTATGATTATGCGCGGTCCCGCGGGGGAGAGGTCTG
>NW_011352141.1:0-4844 GCF_000735185.1 Notothenia coriiceps
TTGTTCAGGAAAGTGGGTATAGAGTAGACATGTAGAACTAGATAAGCTTATGATAAGCCAGCCTTGTCTACTTATTAAGGAAAAGTGGGAGGTTCTTTTTAATGAACATTAGCTTCTCTGCTTTATCAGCCATAAGTATGTTCCTCTTCTCATCAAGCACATGAGAGGCAGCGCTGAACAGTCTCTCGCTGTCAGTGCTTGTGATTTGATCATACTCCGCAAATTTGTCCGGGTGTTTTGATTTCAAGTGGTGGAGTAATCCCGAAGTGGTGAAAGTCTTTGCAGTTACACCCCCTCGAGAAATGTCAGCTGAACACGTTTTACAAATCGCAATCCGCGCCTCTTTCTCTGATATTTTTAAATATCTCCAAGCGGCAGACATGTTGGCTGTGAGCCAGCCGCGAGCATGGTCGCGCGCCGTGCTTGTCGCCGCGTTTTGATTACGTCATCACAACAACACGTTAGTTTACCAACGTAACCCTGTTCTCTGACATTCGGTGATATTTTTTCGGTGCTAGAACCCTTTCGGCCGAAAGCCGAAAGGGCCTTTTTAACCATTTTCGGCCGATAATTTTCGGCGGCCGAATATTCGGTGCATCCCTAATTGTTAGTATGTAAACAATCATGTTAAAACCACAAAATGAGTGTATCATTGATTTTCAGCTCAGTAGCTCTAGAGAACATCCCATGATCCTTCACTTTGAATTGTAAAACAATATGAAGTCTGTTATCCTTCAAAACTCTGAACTGTTACAGTTCTTTCCATTGATATATTGTGCTTGTTGTGAACATTTAGACATCCCTTAAGGCTCTTTCCTTAAAACACCCACCTCCCTCATTCCTTTCTATTTCTGTCTGCAGATATCTGCTCTCTCCACGATGCCAGAGAAACTCTTCTTGCTCATTAAAGATGTCTATCACACGTTTAACATCTATAAGAAAGCAGTTACATAGAGCAGAAACTTTGATCAACCTGTTTTATTTGACTTCAAATAAGCAGAGAAAGTAGTGAGGTTAGAGATGTGTGATGGAATGAGAAAAGGAAGAGTTAATGTGAACACATGTTGAGGGTGTGTGCAGGGGTGAGATTATGGAGGAATGCCGGCAGTCCAGGCCAGTCTCCATTGCGGATCTTAAAAGGATTTTCCGAATAATTTTTAGCTTCAGACGATTCAAACAGAGGCTCAGTGATCAGCGTTCACTGTTTTATCTTCTATTTCCAGCAGTGACCAACAGGTACCATTAACTGCATGCCATGTGTTTGAGGTGACGCATCTTGTCAGAGAATTCACTCACTTCCTGTTATAGATTTCATTTTCAAATGCTCATAAAGGGAAAAGGTGTATGGAGTTTGAAATTAACATTTTATAAAAAACGTATTTTTAAATATGGCCTATATTGAAAGAGTCCTTGACAGTAATATATCACATCACATTAGCAATCAAGATAATACTATACTATAAACTCTTTAGTATAGGGTTACTGTTAGAAAAAAAAACCTTATTAGCCCCAATAAGAATAAAGGTACTCATAAAGATAACTTTTCAACCAATAGAAATCTATCAAATTCACATAAAAACAACAGTTCACTGAAAAAACAGAAATGTTGACTTTAATTAAATGTATTATCTCAACAAGTTTCTCCTAACTGTATTAGGTAGTTGAAAGCAATAATATAACTTCAAGGCTACAACTCAATATAATTGTTTTCCACTAACTGAATACAGTAACATGGATTTTGTCCACTATTAAAGTCAACATTTCAGTTTTTTCAGTGTAGGTTAACAGAGCAAAAAGCCGATAAAGAAATTAAACATCGATCTGGTCTTCTTTGTTTTGGCAATCCGATTGCATTCAACATGACATCTCCTTCAGTGTAAAACCTTGTTGTTGACTTCTTCCTGGTTTCTTCTTCGTGTCTTTACAGTTTCATGACGCTGACATTTCTCCTGAGCTCATCTGCATACTGTAGTTCAAACTAACATTTCCACATTCCAACAGCTGCTATATTCAACCACCAGGCACTGAAACCAGAGGGGCAGCTTTCCAGGATTAGACAGGCATTACTTTAAGTAAATGTAGCAATGTCACATTTAAAAAATACACAATTAAAAAAGAAAGTCCAATATTTAAGTGTCTATGTGTAAAGAGTAAAGAAGCCTCCATTGGTATAAAAACCTATATAACACATTAAAGGAAAGGGAAAACCCCAAAGCATTAAAGGGCCCCTTTAAATAAATGTATCCAAGGTCAAATTAGGCAATATGACCAAATATATATATATATATAGGATTTGAATGTTATTTTTAGCACATGAATTTGTAAGTGCCAATCAACTTTCTTTTGATTCATTTTTGCTGAACAAAGGCTTTATATTATTTCCTGACAAAAGTTCAAGCACACTCTAAAATATTCATTTTAAATGGGTTCTAATGTGGTTCCAACAGTGCTTACCTTCACTGTTAATAATGAAGTCAAACATTATTTATATATTTGAAAGGAAACACTGCTGCGGGGCATGGCTATATTTTCAGAGAAATCCCATCAGCAAGGCCATGACCCTTCCCTTAATCCACTGTTTTCAGCCATTTATGAATGCCCCTCCTGCAGTATGCCAGAAAGCAAACCCACGCTGCTTGCTCCTGGTGCTGAAGCAGCGACCCAATTTAAAGTTGCAGGTGAAACATATGTATCATTAAGACTGCTACGTTTCTCTCTGTAAGGTCATTTGTTCCAATTAAGAAGGCCAATAATGCAATGTCTATTGTTAGTAAAGCTTTGACTAATACTTTAAAATGAAGAAAACCTATTTTTATTACAGAAATGACATGGGTTCCTTATTATTTTTGACTGATATGATTGCAATATGATTGACGATATAGGAGGGACTTGTCATTTTTACGTGATTCATCTCATTATCACTGAAGGATATATTTAAAATGATTATGGTCATGGTGTAATCTTTCAAGAGGATCTGTACCAAACAATACTATTTGTATTAAGATAAAGGATAGGATTTGTAAACCAGGACAACTATGCAGCACCACAATGCTTAATGCAGAATAATAATTTCACATGTTTTACCAGTAACAAATTGTGCGCCTCCTGTGATATTGCCTTAGCCCGTGTTGGGATTTTGATAAAATGACGAGTAATTGTGCAACCCTACACACACATGTTCTGTATTTATTAATTATCATCAAATTGCATATAATATATAGATTGTCTAGTTTCTTTTTAATGTAGGAATAGCAAAGCATAACGTTTCAGAGATGTACTTCTGACCACAGGATGCAGAAGATTGATCTGGTTCGTGGTGAAATGCTGCTCTCTTGTGGTCAGTCAGTGTCTGCAACTGAACCATTTTTTATCAGCTTCACGGCACCCTGCTGTTGCACTGTAACAGTTGAAAGATAGTGTGGTGTAGTGATGTTGTGTGCGTCTTAATATTGCTCATAAATTATGATATGATACATATAATTATAGACTAGATGATAATTATTCTCTGACCAAGGGCATCACTTTGTCTTAAAATATGGTGGGGACATGGGGAGTCAGAAGATTTTTAAAGGGTCTTCAACATGTACAATTATAAGGCAGTGTAATGGGGGGCATCAGTTTGAGGTCAGCGTAGATAATTTACCAAGACTAGTGCAGAATAATAAACTATGTTAAGAAATGGATCATTGCAAACATGATTTCTTGTTATTTTATAATAAAGGGGATATTTCTTTAACCTTATGACAATGCACATTCATTTATTGTTTTCCTGTTTTGCATTCGATGTTTTCATTTTGTGAAAATAAACCTTTATGAAAATATTTTTTAATTTCTTGATGCAAACTATTTATCTATTTTGTATCTAAAATGTTAAGAAATTATGCAATAATGCGTAATGGCAAGAAAATGTGGAGTGATGGGGAAATGTCCACAGCACCTATATCGGTGACATCAATGATGAATTTGTTTGTCGTGAGCAGAACAATGTCAAGACTTGATGTAGTACACGTTTTGATCTTTGACAAAAGCAGAGTGTACACACACACACACACACACACACACACACACACACACACACACACACACACACACACACACACGCACACACGCACACACACACACACACACACACACACACACACACACACACACACTCTTTGTGTCTTGTCTAGTTTTACTTCCAGTCTTTAGTTTCCCTCCTGTGTTTTAGGCCCAATCCCAAACCACTCCCTCGACCCTACCCCTACCGTGACGGAGTGAACTCCGTCTGTAGCCACACTCGAAGCTCAACGAGGCTCCCTCCTGTCAGATGGAGGGAGTAAATACAGCTGCAAGCTTTGGGACCTACTCCCCTCTCTCCGGCAGAAACAGGAAATGCCGGAACTGTATGTAACAACGGTTTCAAATCAGCATCTCTTAGACAAAAAATGTAAATTAATAACTCAAATAAAACTCCAAACATATTTCATTTTGTTATTTTTTTGTAAAGCTCTTTTAGTTTTAAACCTGATGTTTATAAGCTTCTTAGTTTTTGCAACAGTCTGTAAATATACACAGCTTTATAATAAAATGCACACATTGACCTTTTTCTAGACTAAACACAGGTATGATCCTAAGTTAAAACATATGAGGTTATCATGAGGTTGTTAACATCGCAGTTTATCAGTGGATGTTTGCTGGAACTACTTGTTAACAGCGTGTTTCCTGACGGACACATACAGCGTGACTCCGGTCAGGTAGAGACCGGTCTCAAGTCAGCACCGCTGCAGACTCGCTGTTTGAGGGCTTGATAGCCCACTCCCCCTCCACCACCGCTCCACACTCGTTGGTTTGGAACAGCCCTC
>NW_011352142.1:0-2858 GCF_000735185.1 Notothenia coriiceps
CATCTCTCATCGAAATAATATGCTACAAAGGGGCGGACTGGCCATCCCAGACCGTCCGTAGTCGAGGAGGGCAGAAGCAACAAGCTTCAGGTTCAATAACCCACTTTAGCTTAAATGACTGGAAGAGGCGAGCTCTTCTTGGGAGGCCGTTGCATTTATTTAGTTGTTGTTCTGTTTCACAAAATACATCACAGACCTCAGTTTTTCTGCTGCCTCGTTTCACTTCCAGAAAAATACACACGTTCCCTCACTCTCGCTCTACCATCCACACACACACATGCACGAGCCACTCTCTCTCTCTCTCTCTCTTAAAGGGACAGCGATCTCATCTCACTCTGCATGACCCTAATATCATAACATGTGTGCTCTGGAGAATCACAGAACGGACGATCGTCCTTATTATAATGCCGTTTAAACCAATTATTTAAATGTGTTTGTTAAATTCGGCATCATGTAAGTTGCGCTGACAGGTCCACACACTGCTTCTCGGCAGCGAGGCTCCCCCGCCCTCTTGTTGATAGTTGACGAGCGTCAAGCTCCTCAACCCCCCCCCTCCCCCCCCTCGTTGATAATTCTCGATCGTTGGCACGCTGATAAACATTTTTTTTAAATGGCACTTCATATCAAAAAGGTTGCCGACCCCTGATCTAAACTAAGAGAGCAGATCTGCTTAAAACACTAGTATTTCCTTTTTTATTGGGTGAGATAAAACAAACAATTCTGTGGTGTTGTTATAAAGAAATGAATGACAAACCGGAATGAGAAATCAGACGGTTCTTCTTTTGCTTCATGTTAACATTCAAAGTTGTGGAATTCAGCAATATTGGCATGAAGTAGGAACATTTCCCGACAGTTAGCTAAAGCATCGACAAAGCCCCTGTGATTCCCCTCTGTATAATGTGCTCGTCACAGGGTATATACTCGTCTGTTGCATTATTTCTGCTGATATAATATTGTGAGCACTATCTGTTCCTAAAGTCCGATATTCCTATTCCTGTGCTTCTTCAAGAAACTTGTGCATGCTCTGCAAAATGTATTTTCCTGTTTTCACCACAACTAAAGCTTAATGTCCAGTGCTCTTCAGTCAGAGCAATACATGTAGCCTGGCCAGTTTCTCTGCTTTCTTCGTCTTTTCACTTACATGCACATGGTAAACATCAATAACTGGATGCAGGTGATGAACTTGGTAATGTGATTCAATTGTGTTAAAAAAAATGTAAGCTTTAAGATTTCCAGATGAATCACAAACGTTAATGCGTTAGTGTTAACAGCCCTAATATTTAGCAAATCATTTTACCGTAAAATGCTTGTCTGCTCGCAGATTGCATATTTGTATAACTCCTAATAATACATTTACGACCGAATATGACAGGAAGTGAAGCACAATTGGCAGCTCACCTGCTTTTGGTGCAACACTGATAAGTTCTACTGGTGACTTGGAAGACAAAGGGACAGTTTTGACACCATCTCCTCCTTGTGTCTAGCCACCAGTTCAAACACAATCACTTTACTGGGCTATTCTTGGACCTTTCTCTACTTTAAAACTGAGAGGCCTCTTTCTCTCCAACCACAATGAAGACTTCTTCCATTATGAGAGTGAAATCAACAAGTTCTTCAAGCAAGAGATGAGCTAAATGCTGTTGGGGATAAGTCCACCCACAGGTGGGAGATTGACCGTTTGTTTGACATGGTGTAGAGAAATCGGTTGGAGGTGTTTTCCCTTACTTTGTGTAGTTTGGTTGTTGAGCAATATAACATAATGGAAGGCAAATGACAAGTATATGAAAGCCTACCAGGCAATAAAGCTGGTTCTGATAAAGGTGCTGAACAACCCTTTCCTGGCTGAGCTCGAAGAAACACAGAGTTGCAGAGGCATCATTTTTATTCAC
Source organism: Notothenia coriiceps (assembly GCF_000735185.1). Taxonomy (NCBI): domain Eukaryota; kingdom Metazoa; phylum Chordata; class Actinopteri; order Perciformes; family Nototheniidae; genus Notothenia; species Notothenia coriiceps. The sequence goes on from NW_011352142.1 coordinate 1,890, forward strand.
CACAAAAATATATTTAGAGATAAAAACTACACTGAATAGTGATTTTACATACAAATACAAAAGGACACTTATAGTGTTGAGAGCTCAACCATTACAGACATTATTCTGTTAATTTCCTAGGCATTCCCTTGTACTGTGTTCATACAACAGGTATTCTACAACGTGTCTTGTGTCTTACCCTGTCCCTCCTGGTCCATGTCCATCACCTCAGCTTGAGTTATCCATTCCATATAGCCCTTAAGGTCCTCATCCAGCTGCTGGGTTTCCCTCAACTTCTGAAACTCTCCACGTGACTTAGCCTTCTCTCGCTCTTTTGTGAACTCACTAGTGTGAAAAATAAGACAATTGTCAGACAGAAAAAGACTGATCAAACTGAATAATGTGAAGAGCAGACACAAAAACAAGCAAATAGTGCACACAAAATGAATGGAAGGGTGTAGTTCAGGTTTGGGTAATCCTACCCACTGAGCACTCCAAGAACCAGGTTGAGCACAAAGAAGGAGCCAACCAGGATTAGTGACGTGAAAAAGATCCATGGCCATTCCATACCTATAGCATCATTTACCTATATGAAAAATAACAGTTTTGTTGTTGTTTTTTCAAAGAAATAGGTTGGTTTAACTTGAATTTTGTAATTACCAACAATTAAAAGAACATTTCAACATTTGCATTTAATCAAAACGTGAACTTACATGGGAAATACACATGTGTCAGCATCTTAAGGGAAGAATATAAATATAAATGTAATACTGTGCATACAGAGTAGGTCTGAAACATGTAATGCTAGCCAATTACCATGGAAACAAGTCCAAAACAGGTCATTATAATTGATGACATTTGGTGGAGAGGAGGACACTGAACAGGCTGTTGTCCATCATGGATACCCCCCCCCCATCCTCTCCACCTGCAGCTGGACAGTCAACCGATTTCCTTCTCCAACAGACTGCTGCAGATGCTCCGCTGTTTTTT
>NW_011352143.1:0-3831 GCF_000735185.1 Notothenia coriiceps
GGGCGTTTTTCAGCCCAAGGCAGGACGAGCAGACCTGGTGTGAGTCCGTGCCCGAGATCTTAAACCCGCAGCCTCCGAGCCGAGCCTCCGAGCCCCCGACTCCCCTGGTGTGAGGGAGAGAAGGGTCCATCCTCGTTTGCCGGGGTGTCGGCGCGGAGGGACACGCTAGTAACAGGTATGTTACCGTTTGAAAGAAAAAATCAAAACCTTATCGTTATTCCGAAAGGAAAAACGGTGGGCAGATTTTTTAATATTAACTGGTGTGTTAATATCTTTTATCTCTGTTTCCTCTGGTGTGAGGGAGAGAAGAATCCGTCCTCGCTTGCCGTGGTGTCGGCAAGGAGGGATAAACTAGTAACAGTACCGTTACTCCGAAAGAAAAATGCCGATGATGCAGCTGTGTGAGAAACCAATGTGAGTTTGGAAAATTGCACAGTATAAATCTATTTTAATATACCTCAACAATGGAATTGTGATCAGTAGAAATGGCCATGACATGGGACCTTTAAGCAAAAAACTTCACAGACATGTTTTGTATGGTATGGCCCTACAATATATTTTCCCAATACAGCATAATAGGTCCACTTTAAGATGCCCTCACGAATGGCCCAATACTGTTACGATCAGAGCCAAATTTGAATATTTCCTTTATCGTGTGTCCATCTGGTGTCAATTTGAGACAGTGTGACAGGGGCTTAAGGACTTTGCTTTGTTGAATAAAGTAATGTTATTGACCAACTTCAGTCAGACCTCATCAGAATTACCAGCTTGTGTTAAAAGAAAATTACGTATTTTCTCAAAATGGGCTATTATAGAATCCATTCAGTTGCAAAATAAGCTTGTTTTGGAAAATAACATAATTGAAGAATAAGTTCTGTATTGTGGTCATGTCTCAGTCCTTTTGTGCGTACATAATGTTTCTTGGTTAGAACCTTAGATGTAAGTAAGTCATTTACAAACTCTTTTATATTTGCCTCAGCCACTTATTGATTGTGTCCTTGTCACACCTCTCCCTGGATGGATGAAAGAGCAGCAGAGGCTACCTTTAAAGTGTTTAGTCTCATTCTTTATGTGACTGTCTAGCGTCTGTCACTTTGATTGAATTTCAGAGGGAAGTGGCTGTCCTGCCTCACCCTTTCATTTATAACTTTTAGTTAAACTCTTAAGTGCTTGTGCATTGCAGAATAAACACTCATACAGGACCTTTTTTCGAAGAGGTTTATACTAGATCATACCACCCGTTCAGCTTTAAATGATTGCCATTGCTGCTAGCAAATAATGTTTTGTGCCGGTCACTGCCTGACCCAGGTATGCCACGAGACATTCTTTCATGAGTTCATGCACATTAACAAGATCGGACAACTTTAACTCAAAACATAACAACTTTAATTGAAGGTTTTATGTCTTTTAAAAAATGTTGATCATAGTGAATCACAAAGGACAAAACACAGACTTCTTTTGAATCATGTTATCGACCAAAGAACGCCTTTGTGCGGTCTTACTAAAACAGGGTTTTGAAAGTCGATAAGGCCTGATATAAGGAAAATAGCTTGTAATGATATATTTTATAAATTTCCCAAGTGTGTCAAATATATTACATTTTTTACAGATCCTTTATTTATTTGTAAATCTAGTATTATTTGTTATTATTTAAAGGCATTTCTAGTCCTTGAAAACCATTCTCTCAAATGTGATGCATCAGGGGCAAACATTTAACTTGCATGAATCATTCTGCCATTTTAAGCCAGTCAATGTTACTGTCAGCTTCAACTGTCAGCTTCAAGATGGCTTAGTGTGCATACGAACATAAATCAGAGCAATCATTCAATACCGGATACCTTTTAGAACCATGACATGATTTACCTTTTAATCTTCACATTCTGTAACAGCAACACAAACTACTCATCACATGACCATTTTGTTTTGAAATCTAACACAGCAAAGGCAAAGGAGAGCTAATATCCAACCCTGGACTGGATTGGCTGCCAGCTTTCTGTGGGCTGGGATGAATGAGAGTCCTAACAGAGGATGGGCAGAGCCAACAGGTGATGGTATCAGCTACATCCGGGGTTAAGGTGTCAGATAGCTGCCGTGTTCCTCTCTGTTTCACACACATATGTGACAGCCCACCCTCCTCAATACCCCTTTTATTGAAAAGCTGGAACCCGGGTGAAAAGGAATGAGGTCGAGCAAGGGGGGGTTAAGAGGGGTGAGGGAGAGACATCAACCCAAGACGCAGACTGCTTTTTCCCAAATCCTTGCCTAAAGCAAGGTCCCCTTTCACCCAACAACCTCCTTCTGTAAAGCTTCCAGCCCTCCCTCTTTTGCCCACCCCATTTGCTGTCCTTAACCCCCCCTTTCCTCTCGGGATTCCATTCAACTCAGCAGCCGCAGCATGAATACAAGGATGTGCTGCGGTGGCCATTCAAAGTATATCATTTACATGTGTAGGGAGCGCTCATCCACAAGATGCAGCCTATAGGGCCCTCATGTTTCCTTTTCAGGTTCAATGTCAGAGTTTTAGTGCGGTTCTACCATCTTTCATGCCTCATTGGAGCCTTGTCCTGACTGAAAGGATGTATTTCAAACTCAGTTTCGCTGAAAAAAGATCCTTGGGCATCTCTTTAAATGAATAATCCATGTGTGTTTAGGGAAGTCAGTGTTTGAAGGAGGGTGTGTTCGAAAGGCTGCCCCATAAAGCAGTAGGGTAGTGGAATAAAACAAATGTTTGCAGATCACTTACTACACTGAACCCAACTTGACCTACAAGTGCTAGGTGGATACATTCAGAATTGCATTAGTTATTTTATTATCTATAACATAAAGATATATTTTTACACAAGGTTGGAAATGAGCCAGATAGCAGTGGAGTGCAGAGTCAATATATAATGCCACGCCTGCTCTCTTTTTTTAAAGTATGGTTACTTTTTCATTTTATATCTGGATTACACTATGAAGGTTGGACAAATGGATAAAGAGACATCAGCAGGTCTCTGATCTGTAATCCCTAGTTGGAATAGTGTAGCTGTAGAGGCTAAAATGCAGGTCCAAACCCTTACTCAGATAATATTAGCTCTTTTACATTAAACACATTTCCACAGATACTTAAATGTCATTAAATGAGCTTCATACCAAGTCTGTCAATATGTTGGAAAAAACTTTGTTGAAAGTAGTTTGTGAAACATGTATTTATAAGAATTGGACAAATGCAAATTTTTCTAAATTAACACCTGTACGATAATGGCAATCTTATTAGCCTAAGTTTTAAGTTGTTTTTTTATTTTTATTTAAGGTTTATTCCAAATGTTAGGATGCAAACATGTAACGAGTAACAGGTTGGATAGTGAAGATTTTAAACATTAACTGCTGAACAAATAAACATGGTCATAGTTATCATGTTAGGTTGCTTTCAGCACAATTTGGCACAAAGTTCCATTGTGCCTTTAATGCTAAGAAGATTTAACATGCCTTATTCTAATATGTATTATTACAGGGTGCTTAACCCTTATGGCTGTAACGAGGTGTGAAACCCAGAAACAACAACACGACCATGATCTCGTGTCTCAGTTCCGCTTTTCATTTCACAGAGCCCCCCCAACCCCCCTCCCTTCATAACCACAGCCTGTTGATTCCTCGTTTCAATAGAATGCACCGCCTTCAGGTCGGCTGCTGATAAGCCTGGGATTGCATTCTAATTTGAAAGTTTACTAATGGACAAAGTCAGTGTTTTAACATTTGCAGACTGGTACTTTTTAATTTGTTGATTTGAAAAGTTAATTGATAAAGTTGATTGAATTATATCCCAATCGTCCAATTGAGGCATTTCAGGCA
>NW_011352144.1:0-3035 GCF_000735185.1 Notothenia coriiceps
GGAGCTTTGATGTCAAACAATGATGTTTATTACAAGTCAAACGGCCGGAGAATTCATATCACAAGTCACAGCAGCAAAAGGTTCTGACTGCACGGGTGGGTTATCATGTCAATTCTGATCAGCCTCTCTCTCGATAGACCTTTTAACTAGTTTACAGAGAGTAAACAACATATTGGGGCGTTAACACCTGGAGACACTGAATCACTTATCTGACTCTTAGGCTCTGTGAACGAGAGTTGACCGGTCATAAAACTGGTAATGTCAACAATAGCTGAGACTTCCCATTCCTTAAGACAGATAACAGACTTAGGGTTGGTCGTAAACGTCAACACACAGAAAGGTTAAATATTTAGGAGTAAAGACAGAATTATTCCCTCACAGTTTGTAATAACCAAGTTGCAGTTGTAAGGGAAAATATATTTTAAAAATATGTATTTTTCTGAAAGTGAACATTTCATCACTAAGTTTCGTCACTAACTTTTTTTTTTCTTCTGTGACTGCAAATTTGGTTCACAGTTACGTGGATATTTTATACAAGTGTACATTTGGTTCACAGTTACGTGGATATTTTATGCAAGTGTAAATGTATGCACACAAGCTCAGATTTTTTTTCTGCAAGTGCTCACATCAGGTTTTACTCTCGCATTTTGCACCATATCTACCTTCAAATGTAGGTAAGTAATTTGCATTGGGTTGATGTGTTTTACCAATCAGCATCTACTGCAGGCCTACACTATGTGCAATATTCAACAAAGAGTGAAACAGCATAACAAATGTCCTTTGTTGCAAATGAAACGAACTTGGTAGACATCGGGATTGACATGTGTTGTGCAACATGTAAACAGAATAGATCTTTCTGTGTGACCCAGAATCTAATATTAGAAATTAACTTTTAAATTGTTTTTTTCCCCAAAATGTTCATTAGCCCCATGACTAAGAGGAGTCCAGATAAAACTAAAGCCTGGGGTACGAAGTCAGAGCACCTGCTGAGGATACAGGAACACGACTTTACAATGCGCCCAGGATTTGGAGGTAAGGCTCATCCTCCACGTTTTTCTGTCGTTACACTAAACCCCCGCCCCCCTCATCTGATCCATACACTCCTCTCACTGTGGAGCACTGGCTTGTAGAGATGACATAACAGAGCGGGATTATGTCTGAGCCATGCTGCTGTGGGCCACTGATTCATTACCAAGCAGCCACTTCAGCTGTGGGTTACAATATCTCCCGCTACTTAAATAAATATTCACTCGTGCATTTTCCCTTTAAGTTTAAAATCCCCCGTGGAGTTCTAGGAAAGCATTATCTTGTTTAACGGCAAACTTCAATGAGTCTTAAATACTGGCTAGTCTCACACTATACGTTTATTACACTAAATGTTAGGGTTTTGAATGGAAGTTCATACTGTCACTGCAATGTGCAGTGACAGACGAGTCTATGATAACACCATTTATGTGTTGCAGCAAAGAATGTGTTAAAACTAAGGCCGGAGTTTTGGGCATGGGTTTTTTTATTTTTATTGTAATTAAATTAAAAGTTTGACTATAAATCACTAATAAAACTTCAGTAACTGAAACAAATACCTATCTTTTATGTTATCTTTGTGCGCTATGGCTTTTTCATGAATGTCTCTTTTAACTCGCATTGAATGAGCCCCTTTTGTAAAATAGCTGGTTATATCACTCACAGGCTCCACCCTCTACTGGACTCTATGGGTACTACCCTCTATGCAAGCATTCATCTACTGAGATTTCTATAGACGTAGCCGGCCCAGCCGGCCCAGCCGGCCCCGGGGCGGGCCTACCTGAATGCGCGCGCATCACACCGTATATAAGGAGGCCTCGCCTCCTGCCCATCATCCCTCTTCAGCGAGCGGGCAACATCTGAAGCAGAGATAAGACGTTTGAAAGAAGAAGAAAGAGTTATCATACCTCCAGGGAGTCGCCACTGCTAGCGGGCCTGTCCATCGTGCGTGCCCTAGCTGAAATAGCGGGCGCCGATCCCCACCACCTTTGCTTCGAGTGTTTGGGGGACCAGGATATGGCCGAGGCGGTGCCATTCACGTTCGCCATTCCCGTTCGCCATTCCTTCCGGGTCCGGCGTCCATGGAAGTCCACCGCCCAGGGCTGTACTCTCCCTGGATGATGATCATGGCGGCGGGTGTGTGGGCTACTCACTCATTGCTAGAGATGCCCCCGCCTCACCAGGTCAGAGCGATTATTGGGCCGCAAGGCAGAATAAGTAGCTTGGTCCACGGGCCTTGCCCCAGGCCCGGTTCCCCGGGGACCGGTGCTCGGTGGCTTCACATGATATAGGGTCGACCCTACTTCATCACAGGCCGCCGCCGCTGCCCGCCGTATGATGTCCCTGGGATATCACGCCGCGTGGCACTTTCCAAAGAGGACCGTGTTGATCTCCTGGGAGCCATGGTGTTTACGGAAGGGCTCTTTGGATCGATCTCCTTGCTCACGGGATAAGGAGTAATCGCAGCGTGGCTGCTTCTTGTCCATCCCCAGAGGAGGAAACACTGTCCTACACTCCCCGCCCCTGCTATAAACCCCAGTATAGGGAGCCAGCAGGTGGGCGTGTGCACGTGAGTGGAATAAACCGAGTGCTGTCAAAGCACTGTGTGGGTTCAAGAGACGCTATTGCCGGCGTGCTGTTGTCAGAAAACACACCTTGCCTTGTATAATAGCTCCGATTAATGCATTTCACCGTTGAATGGGAAATATAGCGTTAATACGTGGGCGCGCGGCCCTCGTGAGAGTGGCCGTGGTGCGTTCAGGGACCTCCGCAGGAGAACGGTGGTTTACGGTTGTAAACTCTAGTTCTGGAGTGAGGTGTGTGTGTGGGGAAAATGCATTTAGTAAAAACTATTGCATTTATCCCAGAGTAAGAGTCATTTCTCTCCACAATTCCACTTTTCCCCATAATGTCCGTTTCAAAGAGATGGCATTGTGACGGCACACGCGGCCCCCCTCCCCCGAGGGCGGGCCACGGTGCGTTCAAAGACCTCAGTAGAGAGGTGAGACGAA
>NW_011352145.1:0-4024 GCF_000735185.1 Notothenia coriiceps
TTGACAGTGAAAAACGCCACGCGTGAGGTTTAGATTATTTCCCTGTCTCAATCAAAAATTGAACTGTATGAAATAAAAACGGCACATTTGTCTTGGAGTAAATAAAAAGGGATCAATGTGAACGTGACGTATGATAGTCATACTTGTCAACCCTCCCGATTTTCGCGGGAGACTCCCGATTTCATTGCCCTCTCCCGGTTTCCTCCCGGGGTCATATTTCTCCCGCATTTCTCCCGATTTCTGACAAAATCAGATTTACACACGACTGTTTCCACTCGGACTTTAATACAGCGACACCATTGTTTGGTTTCCATGGTAACACGTCTCTTTAGTAGCGCGCGCAACTCAAAGTCTGAGAAGAGGGTGAGGCAGATAGTCACAGAAAACGGAACAAGAATCGACAACTACTCCACCCTCTGCTCACTCCTTTCCTGTAAAATACAGGTCAAAATACAGGTCCAGCCCACACATGGTGCTACAGGCCGCAAGGCAGTGCACTTAGAACTACAATAAGCATGTTAATGTTAATCTAACAGCTCCCGATCCACTAGCACCCCCCCCCCCCAATTTAGCATTTTGAAATGCTCCCGATTTCTGAGGTCTCAAGGTTGGCAAGTATGCTGTCCCCTTTGAAATGTTCTGATAATCTATAAGCAATAAAACTGCAATTCCGTTTTCAAATTGTAGAGCACGCCATTCTTATGCTCTGTAGCAAGATTGAATGAGCGAAGACGCCATCTTTTTTTTAACATGAGTGTGTGCGGGACGATTTCCCTTCGATTCTATTGGCTCTAACGGTCAGAAAGTGATGTCACATGTCAAAATCGAAAAAGGGGGGCCAGAGATATGGAAAATCCACCCAAATAGCCCCAGAAGAGGTTTTTTGTGTGCTAAATCTGTCTAAAAAGATCAAATATCACTTGTTTTGCATCAATCTTGATACAGGGTACTTATTATATGTTGTACTTTGGATTCCTAAAGCTTTTAGTCTACTTACCATCATCCAAGGTTAGTTTTCACTATAAGTACAACATATGTTTTGGACGGACACTATAATTTACAGTTTTTGACCATGTTCAATCTGAATTTTCTTTAAAATAAAAAACATCTATATTGATTCTAACTTTTCTACATCCAACTCACAGGTTTATCATTACTTCGAGAAAAAAGATGATTAATTTAACCCTTTTAGAAGGGACGATTTGGTCATTTGTTCTGGGAATGTCATTTTTGGCCTGAAACCTGAAAAACAGGCTCGGGGCTTAAGAGGTTAAAACTCTGGAATGTGTCCCTCTGCTCTCACTGCCTCCAATGTTTACCGTCCTCACTATCTTTATGACTGCAATAATCTCTTTACTACACTTTCACCAGAGTGCATTTCCTGCTTTTTAAACATTAAAGGGCCCTTTAGTATGCAAACTTGTGAAATATATCTTGATATTAAGTCCAAATATCAATCAGGCTTAAACACAGTACCCATAATGCATGTCAACAGCTTATCTTCATAATAAACCCTCTGTCTGGTTAATGTCTTTCACTCTCGATGCCCCAGTTTCTACTATCTGCTTTGTTGTTAGAAAAGTGTAGTGACCACACCCAATCGGAGATACAGTAGACTTTACGATGCTTTTTTTTAACAGGCAGATTTTCAATTTCAGGCGTGTCAACTCCAAGTTGCTTAACGTCTCTCTCACTATCAAATGCTTTAATCTGGACATCTGTTTTAATTGCGCTTAGTCACATTTTGCTTTCATGGACACACCAACTTCAAAGTTGCAAAAACTCTTTATTTTTAAACAGATGTATCAATGAAAACGCTCCAGTTGGGTCATTGCATTATCATAAGTTGTGTGACCTGGCCCCTTTTTCTAGATTGGGTAGGGTTTCGATTTGCACCTTGGTGACACCATATATGAAAGATGTCAGGCTGCCCATGCTGTGACCAATCAGAGAGAGAGCAGCTGCTGGTTTGTAGATTAAAGACAGTTGCTGATAAGACTTTTCATGCAGACTTTGACTTTGCGGTTCTCTACATGCAGGAACTACACCAAAAGAGGTCCAATATAATGAGATGCATTACAGCTGGACTTCAGCCTGAGAGAATCTGTCCTGTCATCTTTTTAATACCTTAGTAAGTCTTTTTGCAGCTTAAACCTTAACTCGCAGGACTACAGTCAAGTTCAGTGTTGGTGCATGAACGGACCTTAAAGCTGCTTTGACACATGCACATCTGGATATCAAAATGAGCAGCTTTGGGGAGATTCTGAAGGAGATCGGGGAGTTTGGTTTGTTTCAGAAACGTCTGGCGGCGGTGTTATGCATCCCCAGCCTGTTCACAGCTTTCGATGTGATCGGTCAGGTGTTTGTAGGACTGAACTTCCCACATCACTGTAACACCGACTGGATCCTGGAGCGAGGACCCAACCTGACGGAGGAACAACAAAGAAATCTCACCCTCCCACTGAACAAGGATGGAGGTTTTGAAAGCTGTGAGATGTTCACTCCTGTGGATTTGGATTTGGAAACCATTATAGCGTACGGCATCAACAAGACTACAGGATGCACACATGGATCGGATTCTGAAGCACCTGAAGGGGCATCAAGCATTGTGACAGAGGTAAGAGATCATTTTATACATCAATCAGAAATGTAATCATCGAAATTAAGTCATTCTTACTTCTTGCTGGGTTGCTTTTCTACTGTTGATAGTTGTGGCAGCTGTTGCATTTAGGTCTCATTTGAGCCACCAAACCATTAAGCATTGTAACCTAGTTGTAGTCAATCCCCCAGAAAGAGTGCCGGCCAATGAAAAAATACTTTTTCACACGTCTGTATATCAGCCTATGTATATTTCTCAATATATATCAGAATAAACTACCAAGCACGAAAACTTTTAACGTCTTATTTAGGAATTGGGGTCGTTGTAAAATGTCCTAAAAGCCAAATCCAGAGTTATTTTCTCTCCATTCATTTGACTGAGCCATCATTTGGAGATCATGCGCCACTGAGACAACCGAATTGCTAACTCATTTGAATTACAGTGTAGGATGGATTTTTATCATCTGATGCACAACCTTAGCAGCAACAGTTTGTTGATTTGAAAACCTTTGGGATTTTCAGTTCTTGATCTTCTCAAATAACGACTGAGAAAAACTGAATTTGTTGTTTTCTTTGGTCTTACTTCTTTCTCCATCCTATCTGTCATCAGTTCAACATGATCTGTGACAGGAGTGGTTTGATTGCAGCGTCTCAGTCCATCTACATGGCCGGTCTCCTGGTTGGAGCGCTGGTGTTGGGGCCGATGGCTGACAGGTGCTCAATAACTCCATATTAATGATTCTGAACTGATTTCAATTGTACTAAACTTATACGAGTGACAGATTAAGTGCATCTTCAACAGTGCTTATCTTCTCTCCGTAGGTTTGGTCGTCGCTTCGTAGTCCTGCTTTCCATCTTTCTCCTCATGTTGTTTGGTGTCGGCATTAGTTTCTCACCCAACATCTATGTTTATATTGTTCTGAAGTTCTTAAATGGCATTGCCGTTTCAGGCATTATTGCTAATTTATTTGTCATAGGTAGGTCTACTGTTCCCCACTGAAGCTTCTGTCTGGGTCTCTGTATCAGCTGATAACTGTCTACTTTCTGCTTTGAAGGTGGAGAGTGGAGTGACTCCTCAAAGTTTGCTCTCTGCACCATCATCTGCCACTCGTCCTTCCCCCTTGGACTGATAATGTTGTCGGGCATTGCCTATCTGATCCGTGATTGGAGGATCCTGCAGCTGGTGCTCTTCAGTCCTCTGGTCCTTGTCCTGGGAATCGTTTACTGGTCAGACGCCTCTCAGACACTTAAGATGCTAATCTCGATTTAAGCCCTAAGTGAACGCTCTATAGCAGGGGTGTCCAAACTTTCGAAAATTCGAAGGGCCGGGCCACGCACTAGAGCTATATTGCCTCATAAGTTCAGTTATAAGTTAGCAAAATCAATCAAATGTAGTAAATGATGCTTGTGAGTGTTGGCAGATCGT
>NW_011352146.1:0-2816 GCF_000735185.1 Notothenia coriiceps
CAAGGGGTACCCTGTACGTAATAGAGTGACAGGGAGGGGCCCTGACCGTCCGTCAATATGTGACGAGTTGGGAGTGAGAACGTGTTGTTTGGGGAAGTTATGGTTTTGGTCAGTTACTTTATTAAAACAAATTAAAAAACACGCAGAAAAAATATTTTCTCACATTTGTTATACAGCTTCAACAAGGCTGAATGGTGCCTTTCACTGGGACAGGAAAACACACACACTTTCATATACAACACATTCACTCAACATCTACACACACACACCCCTGGGTGTAAAGGCACACGGTAAGGTGCAATACAAAATTCTGAATTCTGTCATGTAATGATACACTTGAGTTCATTTTAGTCCGGTTAAATAACATTTAAAAAAATGTATATAAGAAGATTTCCAAAGAAAATCCAAGCCTGGATCTGAATTGATCACAAGGACAGGAAGCAACATGGCACAACTTACATATAATTTCACACTAATGCTGGACCTTATTGATTTATTTACTGATTCCGCTTGAGAGCAGAGGTTGAAAATGAATTCATAAATTAAAAAAATGCTTATCTATAAAATGATGGACGAGGACACACACATCCTGAACATACACAATGTATGGCTAACTAATGTTTTATCTTATACACATGTCAGGGGCACACATACACACACACACACGCACGCACGCACGCACACACGCACGCACGCACGCACGCACACACACACACACACAAACACACACACACACACACTTGCAGGGTATTTAGCATATTGTGGTGCCTGCAGCCAGCTAATTAGTCACTTCTGAAACAGTCTAATTAACCCAGAGGAGCTTAACCCACTTATCACAGTGAGCAGAGAGCGAAAAACATATACACACACACACAAACACACACCCACACACACACACACATTGTTGGAAAGGGAAACTGTGCGCAAACAGCAGTAGATATATATTCATTTTTTGTTTCACTTTCTCTGGAGGAAGAAAAAGGGCAGGGGCTCAAGCCCACTTTGATGTCTATGTGTGTGTGTGTTTGTGTGTGTGTGTGTGTGTGTGTGTGTGTGTGTGTGTGTGTGTGTGTGTGTGTGTGTGTGTGTGTGTGTGTGTGTGTGTGTGTGTGTGTGCAAACACACACATTTACATTTACAGTTCACATTACATTCAGTTCACTCAACAGAGCACACACCCCCCTGCAGTTGCATTATGCAATTCCCAGCAACATTTCAGAGTACAGTTATATAACCGGAGGCTCGGAGCCCACTGTATGAGTGCAGAGAGCCGGAGGGAAATGAGAGATCCATGTGCACACATGCCCACATGCACACATGCACACCATAATACTGACCCGCCTCCCTCTCTGCACACAGGGACCCGGTCAGCAGCAAGGACTCAGACTACCTGTTTTGAGCTGCAGACAGGTGATACTAGTACATGACTGCAGAGAAGGTATATTCACAAACCCATGAACCCATTGAACCCATTTACTACTCAGACAAGTAACCCTAATCACTAGCATGCTTTAGGAATGCTTAAATACCACAATGGCAACGCACCAGCATATCTATAGGCTTTCCAGTGTATTACAGACTAGTGGCCAATTTAACACAATTCTATGTATAGCAATACAATAGATATCGAGGTACAGACAAATGAATGGTGATATTATCTCCGTTTAAAAATCATTTATAAAGTAATCTGTCAAGCAAAATCCTTCTCTCAGAAATAATCATAGTACCAAACAGTCAGACTGAACATTTATCCATAACATTGCATCATGTTATAGAGGCTGCTTTGTGACAGAATAAAAACAAACCAAGTGTAACCACTATCTTTATTAAGTATATACATTTAAAAATATAAACACTTTTGTTTTTCCTCCCATTTTCCACAAGCTGAAATCAAAGTTCTAAGATGTTTTCTATGTACACATAAGGCCTATTTCTCTCATATTGTTCACACATTTTGGAGCAATTGAAGGACTTATGGGATTAGTTTTGTATCATAAAGATAAAGCAACACTTTCTCAGAATAAAGCAAAACTATGAGTTTAAAAGAAGAAAAAAAACTGAGTCAAGCAAAATAAAATACATTTCAAAAATAAAACTATAAGTTGCAAACAAATCATTTGTGTAATCATGTAAACTAAAAGTATTTTGTCTTTGTTTTAACATTTGGAACATAACATAACATTTTGTTTGCAGTTCTTGTTTCTTCTTTCTCAATGATCAGACTTTTGCTCTCGCTGCAGCACTCTCATTTGCGCTCCTTCACTTATTGTTTGACACTTCTGATTTTTACCCATGTGGTACCGGCAAGGTACGCCGGCGGCACGTCATGACGCATGACAACAAATATGCCCAGCGTACCTAGATGCGTGATGAGATGCCGCCGGCCGCCGCTGTGTTTTACTTAAAGAAAAAGTAAATCTGTTTACAGTTCTGTTTCATATGGGTGTTGAGAGATGTATCCATATATCTCTTGATGTTTCTCTCAAAGTGCACCAGATTGATGCTTTTAACGTCAATATTTAAAAAGAAATCGTTCCGGGGGACCATTCCCCCGGACCCCCCTAGAGGAGGTGAGGTCCACTCCCCACTTATAAAAATAGCACTTTACCCCTGCACCCCCTCTAATCTCAGATGCACCCTGAGTCATTTTGTTTAAGTACAGTGAGCCTTTCTAAAATATACAGTAAAGAGACGAACCCACCAGCATTAGGATATACTATGACTTTGAGCCAAATACTTGTTTTTGGGCTGTATAAATAAATTGACTTGAAACAGTTGCTGATTTAGAGCACTGGCACCTTTTTTATTCCAATTCA
>NW_011352147.1:0-13008 GCF_000735185.1 Notothenia coriiceps
TAAACAAATGTTACTTTCACCAGCTGATTCCGAGTCATCCTTTTAAATGTGATAATAGTCAAATTCCAATAGTTAAGTAAACTATAATAATCATCCTAATGACCACAGTGGTCAGTCCACTTACCCAGGAATTTTGAGTTGAACAATTACAGGAATATTATGTCTTTATGTTCAAATAATGTAAACATATTCTAGTAAATTGTTACCACATTTGCATAATTTCTTTAACATAAACCATGTTATCTTTCTCTAAAATAATAACATTCTGGCAACATAACAAATCTAACTTGCAGCTGAAAATGTTTTAAGAACAGTAGGGCATAATGTTCTAACAATGTTTTCAAAAATGTTCTAACAATGTTATCAAAAACATTTTAAGAATGTTTTTAAAGAACGTTATCCTACCTTTCAGAAGAAC
This sequence comes from Notothenia coriiceps, assembly GCF_000735185.1. NCBI lineage: Eukaryota > Metazoa > Chordata > Actinopteri > Perciformes > Nototheniidae > Notothenia > Notothenia coriiceps. The sequence continues at coordinate 419 of NW_011352147.1, forward strand.
ATTCTGGGAACCAAACAAAAACTTCCGACTGAAAACGTTTTAAGAATAGGAGGGCATAATGTTCCAACAATGTTATCACCAAACATTTTAAGAATGTTTTTAGAGAACGTTATCCTACCTTTCAGAAGAACGTTCTGGGAACCAAACAAAAACTTCCCGCTGAAAACCTTCCTAGAACAATGACTAACATTCTCAGAATGTTTTTAGAACCAAACATTTCTAGCTGGGAAGGCTAATGTTGGGACAAGTGTGATAAATGAGTCTCTTTACTTGAGTCATTGTCTAAATCTTTGTTCTATAATTTTTCCTCAGATTCTGAATAGAAGTTAATTATTGAAAGCTTTTGGATATGTCTTTCTATTGACAGCAGTGGCACTTAATACTTCACATAAAGTGCTGCTGGACTGCCATTGTACTCTTTCCCTAATGATCATAAGCAAATCACAGAAATGGGTTTCAGTTGGGTTTATATGCATTCATTTCCATCAGCTTTAACGGGCAAATTATGTGTTCAGAAAGAGAAAAGCAGAAAGTGGAGACTCTCTGTTGCAAATTAACGTGTCTTAATGCACAGATGACTGTAAATTCAGAATTAAGCTTACAGTAACCTATTACAGAGAAAACAAATAATATGTTTGTTGGCTGTTCCGAACCCCTAACAAGTTTTTGGATGTTTCCAGCCACTCATAAAGCCAGATAGAATTAAAAGAAACTTGTCAAAATAGCTTAAAAAATGAATTATTTTGTTGTTAATGATTAACACATGGACATGGTTGTACTTTCAAATGCTGTGTAAATAAGATAAACCACATTTTGTTACCCTTTTTTGTTTATGGTTGGATTTAGCAACAGCATGATGTATAAAAATGTGTTCATGTGGTGCAAATAGAGCAGGAGAGTTCAGCAAAGACACAATTATGCTGCTCAATGTCTGCTTAATAACTGCTGCTGTTTTTAAAGAACTGTATAAGACAGAAAATGTATGAACGCATAATATTATTTTTGTTTTTTAATGTTACTTGTTCATCTTAACCCCATTGACTGTATATATTTATTTGTGGACTATTGTTTTAAAGCCTAGAGTGTGGCTGTTGCCATCTGTTTTGTTGTATTTATCAAAAGGGTGTGGAACACTTTTCATGACCATCGCTTAGTGGTCAATGAAGCCAAAACAGCCTTGAGGAAATAAAACTTGATTTCTTCTGGTTATCTTTCCTTTTGCATCCCTTTTCCTTAAGCCCTGCCTCCCAACTGCCACATAGGTCTCTGCTCCGCCAAAAGAACAGAGAGGGAAAATGACATGCCCAACTTTTTTTAGAACTCCAGTATTGAATGGCCATTCAAGTGATCGTACCTAGTCTAAGGCCCCATGGAAGTTGCAATACAATGGTTTGGCCACTAGAAAAGCTACTTCCTGAGGGCTTGTGGAGGTGAAGGTATACGAATTGCTATTGACTCCAATAGACAGGTTGCTGTTGTAGCAATTTTTCAAACACAAAGTAACCATGACCGAAAACATGGCTGCTTTATGTTTTATTTTACCCTAACAGGACCATAGAATAAAATAAATACCATCATGTTAGCTATTGAAACTCTTTAGAAATATATTTATGAGGTAATAAATAAAGCGTGAACTAGGGACATTTTGGTATAGACTGTAAAAACGTTTTGCAACCAGTAGAGTTGCAATACTTCAGTAAAGTCTTCAACCTGTAATTGGATGCGTTTCCTATGAAACTACATATCAGCTTTAACAGTGTTGGGTTTTGACGATAGAATCTTATAATCAAAGTGACCACAACCTTGATACCTCATTCAGATCATTTGAATCGCCTCAATCAACAGAACCGAAGAAAAGGATGGATACGCAATCAGAGGGACAAAAGAAAAGATTGAAGAGAGAGATGTTACTGAGTGGTTTTATTTGGTCCTGCTGATGAGATCCACTCTATAGCCTATAAAGGATTATTCAGCACTCTTGTTGATGTCCAAATCCCCCAGCTTTAGTGTACTGTTAAAAGGTTTTCTTTATTGTGGCATAGGCGGGCCTTTCTCCACTTCAGGTCCGAAGTCCACAGAGATAAGGGCGGCACTCAGGCCCTGTTAAGACCTCATATTAACATGAGTCTCTAGTGATCCGACCACAAGTGGACACTTCCAGGTATCATGCTCACACCTGGTATTAGAATGCATCTCCACATGCGCCTTGACTACTTGTATATAACAAAAAAACGAAGACTAATGAAAAAGCAGTGCTTAACATCATACTTTTCTCCGCCAAGAGGTTGTCCAGAATTTCATATATGGATATGCAAAAACATTGTTTACCCACGGTCCCAGGGGAACTCCATGCTGCAGACATCGCACCATTTACAGGGCAAAAAGCTGGGTGCCAGACCACCAGAAAAAGGCACTGAAAACATAATTGTACAAAGACTACATAAAAAACACTAAATTCATTCTGTGACGTGAGAAATACTTTGAAGAAATAATGATTAAAAATAAAAAACTGGCGAAAAACATATAGCCACCAACATCATGTGGCCATATGCTACACTATTGATCAGAACACCCAAAATGGTGTGCTGAGCAACAGTGCCCAGTGGGTATCAAACAGCAGCATTATGCAGCAGCAACAATGCATAAAATATATGATATTTTAGTGTAATCCCTTGTATGCCATCAGGGTAATCTCTGCCTCGGGCTCTTAGGGGAAGCAGCTCACTAAAGGAACAATCCCGTTCTGAGCTGGTGTCTGTATCAGCAAAACTCCATTCAAAGAACAAGGTACATAACAAAATATCACTAATAACCAACAAACTGCAACAAAAGTTAGATCAACCATCTTTTCTGAATCTGGCCAAGCATCTTCTCTTGTTCGGCAAACAAATTATCCACCAAAGACTATTTGTTAAAGTGTTATATCAATTCACCTATTAGTCACATTTCTCACATATATTTCTCATCATATAAGGAAAAATATGTTACATCAAAAGTCTATAATAAAATGCTACCCAATAAACACAAATGAGCAAAAGAGGTCGGAAAGAGGTCAAGAGGCTACAAAAAAAAACGAGAATAATAGCTTAGGGAAATTAATTTCTAAGCTTTCTGGAAATGTGGGCCGAGAACAATATAGTTGAATAACCATGGTGTATGTTAGAAGCCAGAGTATATCTCAAACTAACACGGCAAAAGTATGGAACAATGGTAATGTAATGGTCATTTTGTATTTATATGAATAATATTGTGTACTTTTGTACTTTCTATGAGAGGAAGAGAAATGGGAACCTGTGATTTACATAATAATATAATATAGAATAAGATAAGAGTAAATGGGAGTTTATGAGTGCAGTCACTGACAGTTGTTAAATGAGAAGTGATGTAAGAAGGGAGATAAACCACAGTCCGCTATCTCCTGGCATTACTCTCCCCTCAGTCCCACAATGCTCCTCTGCACACGCTGATTAGTCCCCCTTCATCACTCTGTGGAGACTCAGAGATTATATACAGGCTATTTGTCGATGGGGTTTTTCACTTAGTGATGGCCCAGACAGCTGGCAGGAAGAAAGACTGGCTGTCATGGGGCAGCTGCAGAGGAGAAGCAACCTTCAGAGAGCTGTGATACATGAACACAGTGAGATGAAGCACTGTGCTCGTCCATTACCAATCATTATAATGTGTTCATTAATCCACATGTCGTATATCCAACTAGTGAATTATAGTGAAAAACAGACACCTCCTTTTTCACATTGAAGGTTTCTTTGTGCTGTTATAATGCAAAAATGGGTTCAACACAGCTTTCTATCGTCTACCAATGTAATTGAATTGTCATTACACTAATGAAACAGCCACCTCTTCAGACCTGTACAAAGGGTTTATTTGTTTAACATTTTTTTTTGTAGTCAAATTCTGACTGAATATGATGGAGTCCTGTTCCTATAAGTCCCCCCCCCCCCCCAATTAACTTGGGACCAATTAGCCTAGTTTTAGTTTTTGAAACTTTTGTCTAATGTTGGATAACATTTTACCAATCATTTGGATTTTGACCACTCCTTCTTGCATATAGACGGACAGCCAAGTTAAAGTTGACTTAACTGAAAGTTATGATAGCATTAGCTTAGCTCTAATACATGTCATTCAGCAATTTTGAAGGTTTGTTCAGGTTGTCAGGTTGTCATAAAAAGACAGTAGATAGTTTATTTGCATAAGTTGTTGTTTGGCTTAGGTGGTTCACAGCTAACATTAATATTGGCCTCAATCCTCCTGAATGTTAATGTTACCGCTAAAATGACTATGTATTGCTAACTTTAGCTGGCAGAAACAGTGACTTGATGAATGTTTACTAGTGCAACAGGTCAGGCAGCTATCTGATTCTAAAGAGGAAATGTTTAGGCAGTGGATAGTGTTTTGCATTTTAGAGCAGGGATTCGATTCTACATATGCATGAAGGTCATTTAGACTTTGCATGAAAACAATGATAAAGTACCTTGCATTTGTCCATAGCTGTTTATTTTTGTTATTTATTGTTGAAAATGTTCCACATCTTTGTCAGTTTTTTGTTGATAAAATAACATTGGGTCATGTAGACGGATAATGAAAAGAAGACAACAAACTGAAAGATTATACAGACAAAATAAAAACAGCATCCCATGAGGTCTCATGTCTCAGTATGAGATGTTCTAAATCAAAGTGCAACCATGTAAGAACAAACAGTGCTATGTTTTTCAGAACAGCATGAGTCAATTTCCTGCGAATCTCAAGGATGGAATAAGATGGCTCCGGTGAATAATTGATGTCCTTCTAAAAGCCATCTCGCAGCCAATTACTGCCACAGCAGCCCAATTTCCTCGAGCCGAGTGTGCTGTCACCCCAAACCTCTGCAGTCCTACACTTTTCTGAAACACTAAAACACATCAGCAACAACATCTGGAAAGAGGGGGGAAATAAGACCAACGGTTCATATCACATAGAGTAGAGACTTTTGAGTTCAAATGACAAACAGACTTCCGTCCTAGGGTTATTGTTGATCATCACTTATCATTCAGTGATGCATTTGCCGTCCCACTATATTGACAGTTGTGTTAAATGTAGGAGCTGTAATATATGTTTAGAATGAATGGAAGGCAGAGAGAAGGTTGATTACATCTTAAGCCAAAACTGAATTTCAGCATAATGAGAGTAATTTCAGCTGCCACTGAAAAGCTGAGGAAAATATAACCGATCCAAAGATTTTAAAGAATAAGATAATGATATTTGAGCCTACTACTGAAGAGGTAATAATGGGGTTCAGAAAACCTTTGTCTACAATTGCTTGAGTTATTTTGGTGTAGCAAAGACTCTCACAAAGTAGAATCTTATTGCAGAAGGGTTCCACCTGAGAATTCTGACCATGACCTGATATATATATATTTTTTAAACTAACCAAAGGTCCATTTAGAACCTTTTCTCTACTGAGTAAATTCCATGAAATATGCTTTTTGCTGATCAAACTTTGCCATGTTATTGAAGGTTCTGGACATTTACTTTGAGTTAAGATCATTTGTCAAACCACTGTTTTCCATGTTTTAATTTTTTACAATTAAACCTTCGTATGGAACAATGTGGCACAGAGTGGACTGAATTAAGTATCTATTGATAGATCACAAGGGTTTTATGTAGATATATGTTAAGGATTTATCTTTTAAAATTATGGCATGAGCATGACAATTGCTTTGGAATGTAGCCTATTGATCCAACATTACTAGGGCCCATTACAACAAAATGTGTGGACCCGGAGAAGCAAACAAAGAACCAGTTTTTAGTGCACATTAGGCCTTAACATGTCTGACTTCGAGACACATATTTCAGTTTTAATGACCAAATCCAGTAATGATATTACACATCGCATTAAAATGCTATATGTCTCCATAGCAACAAAAACAAAAACCTTTCTAGCCCAAGGCCCACAAAAGTCTCCTGAGAAGAAATGCTTTGTTTATCTCAGTGTATGCCAAGGGATAACATTGTTAAAGTGGTGATGTGATCAAGAACTAGTATATGCTTTATCAATGTGTTTATTATGTTTTAGTATTCAGTTCATATAGTTTTATGATGTAACACTTTTTTTTTTAAAAAGGCTACTCTCTTAACCGTTGGACCATCAAGTAGATAAATCATTACATGGTCCTGGTTTTGGTTTGGTTCCTGAACCCCAAATAAAACCCCATATAATCTCTTCCCGAAGACAAATTCACTAATAAGGTTTCTAATTCTTTCACCATCATTGAATAAAATGAATTAATCAAAAACAATGGAGAAACCTTTGTAATGAGCGATGTGTTGACTGACAATCATTTGTTGTTCTACAGCAGGGGTTGGCAACCCCTGGCACGCGTGCCAGCATTGGCACGCGGCACCGTAACCAGTGGCACACTAGGAATGAGTGGAATAAGTGTGCAAAATATTTAAATTGTATTTTCGGATCCTGAACGAGACCGCCGCCAGAGCGCGTCTACCTGCAGAAGGAAGCCATGCACGCAACGCAGCCCCGCTCTCTTTAACTCCAGGCGACTTTCTGCCGCTTTCCTCCGTGGTGCAGTGCTGATCGTTTCACCACAGAGGAAAGCACTTCACAAATTGCAGTAGGCCTACCCATAAGGAGCTGTACAAATGCCGCAGTTTTTGCGTGGCTGTGTCTTTAGTTGAAAGCCCAGTGGCGATCTGCTCATCGAAATAATATGCGACAAAGGGGCGGACTGGCCATCTGTGTGTTGAACTTTCCTGTCGGCTCCCAGACCGTAGTCGAGGAGGGCAGAAGCAACAAGCTGCAGGTTCAATAACCCACTTTAGCTTAAATGACTGGAGAGAGGCGAGCTCTTCTTGGGAGGCCGTTGCATTTATTTAGCTGTTCTTCTGTTTCACAAAATACATCACAGACAGACCTCTGTTTTTTTGTCTGCCTCGTTTCACTTCCAGAAACATACACACGTTCCCTCACTGTCGCTCTGCCATCCACACACACATATGCACAAGCCACACNTACCAGATTAACGGGAAGAATCTCAGCTAACTGACGATACAAACCATTTTTACCAAAACAAAACACAAGTCTCATAAGAAGCATCTAAATGACCCCTGAGCGAAAAATGCTAACGCACTTTGGCACGGAACTCAAGATAAAAGATACCCTTATTACTTATCGTAGCTGCACATACAAGATATCCGATTAAAATTGAGGTTCCACAGATTATTTAGGTATATAGTATCATCACTGAGTGATCCGAACTCGCAACAGGGGAAGCAAACACAGACATCACAACACGTACCTTTACGTAGCTTTTAGAGGAGATCGTCTCACCAGCTCTCAATCTGATCAAAAGACTTGTTCAGTGGCATTAAAACGAGAAAAAACGCGGCTGAATCGGTTAATCCATAGGTTGATAATGTTTCTGTGGAACTAGAAAAAATTATTTATAATCCATAATTCAATTTTTATGTAAAAGTCGGAGAGTAAAAGTTAGCTGCTAATGGTAGCCACCAGAGTTATCGCAGCTTCCGGTTTTGGCTATGCATCAGTCTCACACACATACATTACCAAATAAGGAGTATGTGGGAGTTCCCCTCGATTCCATTGGTTCTGACGGTTAGAAAGAGATGTCAATCAGCAAAATCGAGCAAGGGGGGCCAGAGATAGCTCAAATCCACCCAAATGACCCAGAAGTGTTTTTTTTTTGCTAAATCTCTCTAAAAAGGTCAAATTTCACTTGTTTTGTAGCAATCTTGATACAGGGTACTTATTATATGTTGTAGTTTGGATTCCTAAAGCTTTTAGTCTACCATCCCATCATTCAAGGGTGATTTTCACTATAAGTAATTTGTTTTTTTTGGACGGACACAATAACCTATTTTTTTTTTACTGTGTTCAATCTGAATTTACTTTAAACTAAAAACATCTATATTGATTCTGATACTTCTACATCCAACTCACAGATGTAACCTTGCTTTTAGAAAAAAGATTATTAATGTAACCCTTTTAGAAGGGAAGATATGGTCATTTGTTCTGGGAATGTCATTTTCGAGCCTGAGAGGGGGCTTATTAATGTGAATGATCTTTTAATCTCAATCAACAAGCTTTGTTCAACATTGAAAAATCCCAAAATGGCCTTGGACTTTTAACTATATAATTATTAATGCCACATCAGATACAAATCCTGCAATCTAGTGTCAATCTGCTGTACATATCTATTTTGTTTACACCCTTTGTAGAGGTCCTACCATTAGACAACACATTCAAAAATCAACTGCAGCCATCAGCATTATCTCCATCTCAACGTCAATGTATTTTATAGAGATGACATACGGCTGTTAAAAATGAAATTAAATAAAGCTAGATGAAAGCCTTTGCTCTGACACCATGATAGGCTGGTATTATTGTGTAAAAGGGTAAAATCAAAATGTTCCTTGAGCAGAAAAGCCACTGATTATATTTGGCAGTGTTAAATACAGATCGCTATGTTCTATAATTATGGTGTAATGAGACAACAATTCAGTATATTATAGAAAATTACAAGTCAGTGAATCCACCATTACTGCATTAGAGTCTTTTCTCTCCATTTGCTATTGTTGATTTTAAAAATAGCTGACATCTCGATGGCAGACTTCCTGGCAGCAAAACACATTTTGTCACATTTGCATATTTATGTGCCACCCACATGTTTCCTCACATGTCACCAAATTGTGTGCAGACAGACTGGAGCTTTTAAGGTGACACTTCTTGAGGGACAGCTGCTCTCTGACCGCACGATAAACACGCTTTCATGAAAGTCACATTCCCTCATGCCTCGCTCCCGGAGACAGGCGTGTGTCAGCAGACGGATCAATAAGAGCTGACTCACTGAAAGGGACAGTGTGGACTCACACCCACTTCCTCAGATTTAGGCCTGAAGTTTGACAAATGATCCTGATGTGGATGCAGTACAAGTCAATGTTGATTTATATGAATGAAAACTGAGCGGTTGTGTTTCGTTTTTGGTTAATGAACATTTGGGGCTATAACCCCAGGGAATCAGTGTCTGGGGACTCTGTCCTGGCTGGTTTTCTCTGTGTATGCTGCTCGGGACGTATGTGCCATACAAGCGTACACAGCTCATGTTCGGAGAAGCCTTAAAGAAAGGCATCAGTAAAGTGGAACTTCTGTGTGAACTATTTATATCTTAAACTGCACTGTAACTTTTTATTCATGTATTTTTTTCTTTTAATGTTTATTTTTTATCTTTTGCTTTTTAATGACTGTTTTTAAATGCCTTTTTATTCATTTCTTTCAGTTTTGTAAAGCACCTTGAATTGCCTTGTGTTGAAAGGTGCTATATAAATAAACTTGCCTTCCCTACAGTATGTAGCCCTATATTAAAAATCACAGTATTTGTCAATGGACTTTACACAATGTAGGGATATAATACTCTGCTTTCCATATTCCTCAAATCATGAACAACTCTGCATGGAAAGGAAATGGGAGAAAACTCATTTATATTTTATATATCAATGATTTTGCAGATAGTTTTCATGTCTCTTTGCATCAGGCAATTAGACTTTATACAATAGGTGTTCACTACATATTTGATTAATATAATACAATTAGAGCATCATATTGGCATGGTTTTTGCATGGTCTATAATCGAATGAAAGCACTAACCTTGATTGTCTGTGGCACCGAGGCAGTAGGAGTGAAAGTGAGCTTAATAGTTGATAGTATAAATCTCAACTCACTCACTTTATTCAGTATTTCATGTAATGGACTTATGGCAGTTGGTTTCTCTGGCAAACATGGCAAATCTGTACATGATAATATAAATGTGAGAAATGCAATGGAACCGAAAGGGCCCCTACTGACTTCAATGCATTATATGACACATATCCATTTACATAAATGACATTGACATATGATGTCCGAATATGTATAATTGAGAAGTGATTTATAATAAGCTGTCTATCATGTACAGTATATATTTAGATTTCATTTTATGTTTCACTTCTGTTGTATTTTTGCAAATACATTAATATGCACTGGTGCATACAATAGTACCCTATATATATTATATATTCATTCTTAGCCTCTCTGTCTTTTGTGCTGCAGTTAAACTTCATTTCACCTTGATGATTAGTAAATAATATCTTATCTCAAGCTTTTATTTTATACTTTGGTTTGAAGTGATTGTTGTTTCATCAGCTACTTCTATAAAAACATTGAATGTTGCCACATACCACAATCTTTTATACAAATATACAATATACAAAAGGAAAAGGCATACACAAAAATAACCAGAAAAATGTGAAAGCAACCAGCTGCCTCTACATCATGGTTACTTTCATGACTTATCGCAAATTACAAAAAGTACAATATGAGGTGACAATGATCCCAGTTATAATCCATTTGGAGTTCTGGGTGAGGATTTCCACTCACTGATCTAAGATCCCAGGCCTCAACAGATTTGTAGTTAAATACAAATGACATTTCTTCCAATTTTTAAAACCTTGAGACAGATTGATATAAAAACCCAGGTTTACGGGATTGAAATGTAAAGCCTGCCAGGCAAATGTCTGTCCATACCTCCCTGCATCAGTGAGTTATTTCCCTCTGCATCAGCCATCAGCATGCTAATGTATCTGCAGACAGACAGGCTGACTGAGAGGGGCCCTTTAGCTCCGCCTGATGATAAATACCCGCATCATATATGAATGATGACACATTGTCAAAGAATCCCAGGTTTCTACTGCTTTCCAATTCACTGTCCCATTCAGACAGGATCAATGAAAGGAAGGCATAGCGTTGCTATCTAAGAGCATATCTCCTGTAATAACAGTCAGTCACACAGCTACCTCCCAAGGTGTGTGACCACTCATTCTTTGCTGGTGACTTCACACAGAGGGAGCAATTAAGAAAAAATACTTTGTCTCATTCAGCATTCCTGCTGTAGTTCTTGGTCACATCACAATTCATGGCAAAATGTCCATTAAAACCTCATATTGGATCATTTTTCTGAACACAAAGAATATATTTAATGCTTCAGCATCTTTCTATATTTTTCCTTTCCACAATATCTGTACATGGCTACTGCAGGTTGTTAGATATAAGGAAATATACTGGTTGTAAGACATATGGTTTAGGTAAGGAAAGTTAAACAGCTAGTAAATGTAAGGCTATAGACAGCAGCCAGTTATCTTCGCTTAGCATAATGACTGGAAACAGAGCTAAAATCAAAATCCACCTATCAACATCTCTAACACTATATCTTGTTTTTATGTCAATAGAAAAGACAACCTACGTTAAAGGACCTTATTTATTGGCAGGAAGTAACTTGTCAGGGCCAAAAATATATATACTTGGCTGAAATCTTGGACCACAATCAATTGATGTCAATGAAATCACAGCAATCAGAGGTTTTGATCATAGATTCGGAGAAGCACATTTAGCAATCTTGACAAATTGCATGCGCTGTCATGAAAGGGCTGAGGGAACATAAAACTGAACAAGTACAGCACTCACTATCCTCTTCAAACATATTTTACAGAAGTAGCCATACAATTGTCCTTATCCAATGTATTGTGTGACTGAGCATTGGGTGGTTATGTTGTAAGGAAACAACTGGTAATTGGTGAAGAAATATGCATGGGAATCCAATTTGAGCCAGGACACATATAATGACTTGGTTAAGTTGTGTTCAAGAAACGGTATTAATCCGAGTTGAGTGACATAACGCTAAAAAATACAAAGGTACAGAAGATCTTTCCAAATCCATTATGAATCATGTAGGCTTTACAAAACCCAGAACAATCCCTTAAAGGATTTCCGATGCAGCTGCTGAATAAGAGAGGCTGCATGATGAGCTGTAGACTCTGAGCAGAGTCAGCATGGAGCCTGTAAACGCTGCTTAACAGCCAAAAAAGGATTATCTGAGGATGATAAAATAAAAGGAATATTTCCACATTCTATTCATGTAAAGCTATATGTCGCTTACTGTAGCCAAGAGTTTATTCACAACGCACCTAAAGAACATGAGTTAATAAGTAAGAGGCAGCAAAAAACAAACAAATAAGAAACAATTCAGTTCTAAATGTTGCACAAAGAGCGAAATTACAGGGACATTCCACACAGTCTTTTTTGACACCCTTAAGAACTGAAACAGAAAAATCAAATGAAGCTTCTGAAGCTTGAGAGAGGGAATGGACTGAAGGAAGTTGAACGGTGTTTCCATAAGGCAACTAAATTAACAGTATCAATGGCAACTTCTGCTTCCTCTCCAATCAGGACGTCTAAGTGTTGGCATATCTTTTCCATGCGTACGCCTGAAGTTGTCTCTGTGTAACACGACAGCTCTCTAAACTCCTTGTGAAGTATTGACCAGGCAGACAAGAGCACACTGCGCTAATCAATTAATACATACGACGTCACACAATATCCGCAAACAAACTCAAATCTGGAGTGCAAACCACACAAAGACAGGATTAGCTCCATTAGTGCAGGATTCTCTGAAGCAATTAACCTGCCGTGAGCAGAGTCCTCTCAGATTCCATTATGAGGCGGCGAGCGGCAGAGCAGGATGAAGACGGGG
>NW_011352147.1:13022-24479 GCF_000735185.1 Notothenia coriiceps
GGGGGGGGGGGTGTACTTTTGGTAAGCTTTCAATGCTGGGTCAAAAGCAACATGTGATTGCTATAGAACGCATAGATGAGGTGATGACCTGTACCCAGTGGGCGGGGGGAGTTCACTGTGCAGCCTCTTCCATTGCTCTTCATGTTCATTTCAATGCTTTCTCTTCCTTTAAATCACCACTGAGGGTATGCCAACACTAGTATAGGTAATTATGTACATCCCAAACGTTTTTCATTCATTGTTAAACTTTCTTCCATCCAACACGGAAATACCAAAACATAAATAGGAAAGTTGCATCAGCACCATCCATGTGGCGAGTACAGTTTACCTTCATTCTGTCCAAAGATACTGTATATCTTCCCTTAATTCAAATGTCAATCAAACAAGATGTACATGTTGGTAAGAAGTCCTGAAGGGAGCTAAAACCAACACTGCAGAGGTACTGCCATTCCTGTCGTTTGTTGTTAAACTGCAACAATGTTAAAGTACCTGGATTGACCCCCATAAATACCTTGACCAAATAGAGCGGTGCAGTGAGGACGTATTTTTAAGGCAGCCCCAATTTAGCATCGCAAGTGCTCCCTCGAGAAAAAGCCTTGGGATTTTTCTATTGGCTTTCGGAATATTGGAGAAAATAGCAAGATAATCTTCCCATATCAACATTACTTTTAAGATTTTTTAAGCTTAATGCCATTGCCAGAAGTAAAAAGCTACAGTGATGTAAAGCTATAACAATCTACATCACAGTCACATGGCTGAGCGTTCAGTGTTATAACGTTTAGCAATCTTATTTAATCACTTCTTTAAGACACATCGAAGCTTCAAACATTCATGAGTGTGGTATTTACTGACATATATTATGTAGTAGATCAAAACATGAAAGTCTCTTAAGCTTTTGTTGACCACAGACCTTATTTATTCCTACAACAAACATCATCCAAACACTGTTGACTTTGAGACAAGGGAGCAGGAAATGGTCAAATGCTTTTTTGTTATTGGCTAAATCAATTAAGAGCAAATCAAATGACGATATACAAAGTTGAAATCAACATTTTCTTTGGGTCAGATCCCATTCCGGACAACAGTGTAATAACTTTTTTAATAGCTTTTTTAGGAGTGAAAAAGTGGACCTTAATCAATTCACATCACTGGATTCTCTTACAGAGGCAAAGTCTATTTCCTCTGTGGAGAGTACAAACATTGGGGGGCTACTAGCTCTGATCAACCAATTAACTTTAAAGAACTTTCCTCTGCTTGTGTGTTACCGGCTCCACACTGAGAATAGTTGTTTTCAGTGAGGATGGCCTAATGTGCTGTCTTGTATTAACTGTGTTAACCTGCTGGCTTACTGACTAACTGACAAAGAACAAATATTCCCTACATGACTCAAAGTCTAATAGAGCTTATATCACAAGGATGCAATATTGAATCACATTGAGATCATTTCTGATGTTACTTGATGCAAAAGGTTGTCCCTATTTGAAGTGCAATTTTCCATGAAGTCTAACAATTCCAAATCACACGAGAATCATCGCTGCCTCAATTTGTTCCAGCCCACCCATCTGTTCCGAGTCCTTACACATCTTAAGATTAATGTTAAGAAGTGTTCTACCAAGCTCAGCACTAGTTTAGTATGCATAGAAAATCAAAATGATAATTTATGTTTGTAATCTGTCTTTCACAACCTTTTGGCAATAGTATAACAGAATACATTTGAATCTAAATGCCTGAGATTTTCCAGCTGTTTTTAAATTGCCACATAGAATTTGATTTGTTGATTGTTGTCAGATTGGAAAGTGTTTCTTTGTGCCAAAACACACTGTCAACGCTAGCTTTAAAGAGTCCCTATTATGATGTTTGGGGTTTCCCCTTCCCTGTAGTGTGTTTTTTGTGCATGTAAATGGTCTGCAAAGGCTCAAATCTCAAGGTTCCCTCCAGAGTGAGTTTCTCTCCCCCTGCCTGCAACACCTCCATTGGACTCCTTCTGCAACATAGTGACATCACAATGTAACACTTGTGCTTCTATTGGCTAGCGCTCCAACACATTGTATGTGTGCCGGGAGATCTCTAAGCGGTTGCCCAATCACAACAGAGCAGTCCAGCTAACCAATCAGAGCAGACGGGGCTCTGGTTTCAGACAGAGGGTGAAAAGAGGTGCTGCAGCACAGGCAGTATGAGAACAATAAAGAGCTTTCTGAACATTAAAGCATGGAGACATGTCACAGTAGAGGCACTAAATGCAAATACGAACCTGAAATGACATAATAGAGCCCAGTGTACAGTTAGCAGTGTAATAATACATTCTTTCCTAATGTATAAGTGGAGATCTGTTGCTGTTTAAACCGACTTTGCCGATATAGTTTCTCATGAAAGAGCTTTCTGAACATTGAAGCATGGAAACATGTTACAATAGAGGCCTACAATACAAGGATGAACCTGGCAATGAGCACAATATGTCCAGTTTAAGCAACTAATTATGCTTGAGTTTAATATCACAGTAAACTGAAAATCTTTGTTGAGATAAAACACAACATTTGAAGAAGTCACCTTGGACTGAAGTTTGACTAAATCATGGATGAGTTCAACCAGACTGGCAGAGTTTACAGATTTAAAAGACTCTTTTTACATTCAGTAAAGTTACTTGAACTATGGCTTCTTAATGTTTTTGTTGTTCATATAGGTTTTAGGAAATGTGCATCTGAAGTATTTGTGGATTTGTTAATTTCCTTTAAGCACTTTAACATTTCTTTTGGGGTAAATTACTCTACAAACAAAAAAGTATTCTTGAAAATCTTTTTGAGTTGAAGTCTTATAGTGTAAGCTTTTTTGAAATGTAGATCTCTTTATGTCTCTGCACACTGGACTGCTGCAGGCAGAGTGCAGTCAGTGCTCTCTGACTTGCTTGTCCTTCTTCTGTCTTTGTCTCTCTTGCCTGCTTTCCATGTGTGTAAGTGCACAGACAGTCAACTGCAGAAGATAACTCATCAGAGTCTTTTGTTGTTAAGTGCAAACCATGAATCCTACAATTTAACTGCGATGATATTCAGAGAAGCCTTGAATAGACGCTTTAGAGCCATTATGAAAGTTATAATAAAGAAAAGCTCCCAGAAGGCATAATGAAGACTTCACACGTTGCTAAAAGGCAAGTGCTTACCTGTGTCAAGCTCCATGGTAAAAAAAAGCTCCTGAGGAGAATTAGTGCAGGCAGACTTCAGCGTTGTTCCTCAGAAGTAACAATCTTCCTACAAATCCCATGAAACTATCCAAGCCGATGCAGCGCTGAGGCTGGGGGGGGTGTGCGGACACGGGGGTCAGCCACAGGTGGAGGCTTCAGATGTGCAACAGCGTGATTAATCAGTTCCTCCAGAGCCGCTGATCTCTGAGTGAACAGCCTGCAGTGTGTGAGCAGAGAGGCTGCTGCATGATGTCACAGGTGTTGGGTTTCAGAGGAGGCAGGGGGGTGGGAAACTGTGCTGAGGGTCCACCCAGTGCAGGTAGGACTCCTCCTCATGCCTCACCTGGAGACAGCACCGGAGAGCAGGGGTTGGGGGGTTTGTTTGTTTAGGACCTTGAATGGGTCTCAATGGGCTCTTAGAGGTGTTAGCACAAAAAGCCTTTGGCACCAGGGTTGATAGCAGGACACCAAACAAAGCTGCTTCATAGAGGTTAGGTTCAAAAATCCGAAATGACAGTTTGTTTTAAGATTATCAAGTATAAGAGCTACTCAATTTCTCTAAAAGAAAAAAAATGTAGGAATAAGATGCAACAAATTCTAAAATCTATGAACTTAAATATTTCAAAAAGTGTTTTTGTGGCATGAAAACACATCTCAGTTTAAAAAAAACAAACATGTTTTTCACCACTCTCAATTCCCATTAAAATGTTTTACTTTCTTTTAATTTTTTTATAGGTTTCTATTAATGCCACCAGAATACTTCAAATGAGTTTCCTAAAGATTATGTTTTTTTCAATAAACTTGGCAAACAGCTTTACATACTCCAATACCCATAGTCCTTGGTCACTACTGCCACAAATAAGAAGTCATTAGGACGTGAGAATGAGAGCAGAAGTGAATTCAAAATGCATCTTTTATTCACTTGGGAACAACAGATTGGTCCTTCCAACTGACAAAGCTAACAAAGTCGTAAGCTTTAATAAATTCTGATGTTTTTGAATTAATGTTTATTTTCTTTTTTGATAACCTTGGGAGTGTCTTATGTTTTGAAATTACATTTCATGCCTACTGGCTTCTATCTGACATCCAACCCTGACCTCATTCTGTACTGCCAGGACTTTTTACTTTGTGGACTGGAAAAATGTTGCTAGGAAAATGAATACTGCAAGCCATTAACTTTCCAATCGAGGCATTTCAGCAAGGGGGGAGTGTTTATGTCTGGCATGATCTGTTTTTCTTTACACATCATTTACATAAAAAAAAAACTATAAAAGACAATACAATAACAATTAAAAAAAAAAAGAAGCATAATAGGGCCCATTTAAGGACAAAACAGAATAATGATTTAAAAAATGAAAAAGTCCTGAGATATAAATGCTAAATCTACAAGTTAAGATCTAAGTTCAACATTAAATTCAGCACATACTCTTGTCTGATATTTTCAGGATAGCATGCCAAATTACAATTATTAACTTAGCAATTTATGAACTCCTCAAACCTTTTTTACACTTCAGACAGTGTGTTTTTTAATGACTCTCACAACCTTTGATCCACAAATGCAGCAACGTGTAAAATGTTAAATCCCAAAGGAAAAAGAAAATAGAGAGTCTGGAGTCAGGGGGGTTTTCTCACAAGAGCAGAACTGGAAAGCAAAGAACAAAAGGAGCACAGTATGCGCACATATTTTCCTGACAATTACATGTCCACAGCTTACAAAATAAATGAGCTATAATTACTTCCATTAACTTGGAATGTGAGAGGTGGAGATCCAGATAGGAGCAATACTAAAATAATTTCCTACCACATGTCTTAACCCTTAGATGCATAAGTGGATCTTTTTTGACGCGGTGAGGTGGTTTTCTTGAAGTATTGTAATTACATTTTTTTTTATCATTTCATATTCCAGCGATTCCTCAAAAAACATGTTTTGGATATCATGCAATTCAAATTTGTAATTTACATTTTAAGAAATTGTAGTTTTTGTATTACTACCCCAAGCTTCCATAAGTGGGTCGAAAATGACCCGCATGCATTTTCTATGGAATCCTATGGGAAAACGTTTTTTTTTTTTAAATGTAAAATAAAATGTCTAAAATTATTAAAAATTAAATATAAAAGATGTCTAGTGTGAACCAAAATATAATACTAAATATTATAAAGTGATTTTTCTTAACCAAAATGACAAAAATGGCATAAAAACACATTATTCTAATACGGGTCCTTTTTGACCCACTTATGGGAGAGTGTAGGGTCCAGTCACTCGGGCATCTAAGGGTTAACCACAATGTGAGATGGAATCTTGAAAAAGGGAACAATATAAAAGATTAACATGAAAACCATTTGATCGCCATGGAAGTAGACTTATGTTTGTGAAATATCTTTGTTAATGCATGTTCAGACTGACACTTTTTATTTAATAAGGACTGAAACAATCATATTACTAATGTGATAGTCAAATCATGCATCTGTCTTACTTTTGGTAATTACTTCATACAATATGATCTTATAAATTATGAATGAATTGAGTGTAAATGTTGTGAAACAATGACATATAGTGTGAACTGCAGCTAAGAACTAAGTGAGTCATGTCCTAAGTCAATAGGTTGTATGATATTAATCATTGAGTGTCAGACTTTGTAAGAGATGATAGCTAATGGGCTGATATCAGTTATTTACTATGTAGCATTGTGTTATCGATGGTAATGTTTTTTTATTAATGTTTATCAACTATTCATATTCTATAAGATAAGATAAGGATTTCTCAAAACAATATCAGTGGCAGTCATATTGATTTAGTTGAAAAGAATTTCAGCAATGAGGTCAAACGGGGCATGGGCCACTTCACTCTACAGGTGTTTTATTAATTGGTTTAGCTCTTGTGAAAATAACAGCACTTAATAATGGTTTGGCTTATTTGAAGTTAATATCAGAGGTGGGAAGTAACTAAGTACATGTACTCACTTACTGTACTTACGTAACATTTGGAGATACTTGTACTTTACTTGAGTATTTCCATGTTATGTTACTCTGTACTTCTACCCCACTACAGTTCAGAGGTAAATGGTGTACTTCCACTCCACTACATGTATTTAATACCTTTAGTTACTTTACAGATTTGGATTAATGATGTGAAATATAATCAACTCTTAACTTTAGTTCCACCCTGAGTAAATTCACAAGCTACCCTGGCCAGCAGTATATAAAGTCATTCAAACTAGCTGCATCTTTACCAGCTTTGATAACACTTTAATGATTAATAATTATAAAACACATCATATATGTTATTCTGAAATTGATCAATCTGCACAATGACTACTTTAACTTTTGGTACTTTAAGTATATTTGGATGCTAATACTTTTGTTCTTTACTTGAGTCACATTTTGAATGCAGGAATTGTACTTGTTGTAACAGAGTATCCCCACACTCTGGTACTTCTCCATGAACCTCTGGTTAATGTACCTGCAGGTGTCTTGCCTATCTGAGGGTGTTTCTCAATGTCGAGTACGCTTGCTTGGTAGCACATGTCTTCCGAGCATCTTGCTTCAGAAGCGAGGCAAGAATACTTCCTGGCATTCGGAAAACGAAGAGTGGAACAGGCGAGCAAGTGTGCAGGTGTGTGTCATATGAGAGGCCCCACCTTACATTTTCCGCCATAGATTTGGGGAAATTGGTCCATGCACAAAGCATTGTGGGGATTTTAAGACCGCGCAGTCTACACATGTGCAGCCTCGCAATTTCTCCAAACGAAGTACGCCGGGCTCGGTGGAATTCCAAGTATGCTGGACATTGGAACAGTACTTCGGCGGCACTCGATGACGTACTCTGCTTGAAGGAGTGGCTCTGGAGCAGCTTTACTCGACATTGAGAAACACCCTGAATGTTTATGTGTATGCTATATTCCACTTCAACAGTGGTGGAAGAAGCACTGAGATTTAAAAAATGTGTAATAGTACCACTATTAAAAACTAAAATAAAAGTATTTGCATCAGAATATACTATAAGTACTACTTATGTGTAATGAACCATTCAGAATCACTGCTGATGCATAGATGAGTATCACTGCTGATTAAGGCGGAGCTCACTTTTATTACTTTATATACAGCCGCTGGATATCTTAACTTAAAAATACATATATGTCAGTGTTTATTTATTAGTTGATTATATTTTGTATTAGCAAATAATCTGAATCTATTAAGTAACTAAAGTTGTAGTGGAGTATAAAGTAACATTGAATTGAAAAAAAAGACTCAGGTAAATTGCAAGTACCTTGAAACATTTGAACACTTGAAGAAATGTACTTAATTACTTTCCACCACTGCTTATTGGTTATCTTTGGATAAAACCATAAGCTTAGTGTTAAAAAATGTACCAGCCTGTGACATGTGACCTTGCTTACTGCATTATAGCATCATCTGGGCTTCTTCTGCAATTAAGATGTGTTGCCCCTAGTGATACAGACGGTGGCCATCTAAAATATATAATGTCACCTCTCATTCCCCCTACTCCAATCTATGGAGCTGAACCTTCTGCAAAAAGTAAAGAATGTTAAACCCTAGCCCTGTCCCTATAAGTTTAACAATAAGAACAATAGTTGTTTATGAATGGCTCAGGGGGTAAGGTGTTTATCTCTCAGAGGGTCAGTAGTTTGATCCCACACCCTGCAGTCAACACTTCAAAGTGTTCTTTGGCAGGAAACCTAATCCTAAATTGCTCCCCCATGTGTACGGTGTTGCAGTGCATGTAAGTCACTTTGGATAAAAGCTCAATAACATGTAATGTAATTCATAAGCTTGAACTTTCCCCTTCTAACAGAGGGATTCTACCACAACAGGATTTAGTTAAATACAAACAAGTGAGTCAGTGACTTGATATCAATCTGCAACAAAGAACATCTCTCTCTACCTCCGCCGCTCCGACAGGCGTATCCATTACAACTTAACATCACAGAGCACTTTTTCAAATGCCTGCCAGCTCATGTTTCTCATAAAGATTAATCATTTCAGGAAAATGAACTCCTGCAATATCACAGGGTCAAAAGACACATCAAACAAGCTGTAGTTCCCCCTAGAAGTGAGCGGCCACCTGGTAGAGGAAGCAGGCTGTAATTCCTTTCCCCTTCATTCGGTTACAAAGGGCCGCTTGGCATCTGTGATTAGTGATGTGAGCTGGCTGCTACTAACCTCCTGAAATATAGACTCGGAAACAAAATGTGTCGGGGCAAAATGCAATAATACTGGACGTGAACTGATTCTCAAATAATTGGTTAGAGAGTCTTGCTACCGTGTCCTTTTTTTTACTGCAGCAAAGAGCTCTGACCCCCCCCCCCCGGGCTGCTCATAGGAAACGTATAACTGAACGTCAAGAACACACAGACACTCTGAATCATTGACGCTCTCTGAAACTGAGACGTAATTCATGTGATAACGCTGCTTTTCTGCAAAATGTTCATAATGAAACTCCTTAGGAAGTACATTTTAAAAAAGATCTTTGTGTACATTCAAGAAGTAAAAGTAGCAGTTTTGTCTGGGTATACCATTATTGACGATAACAGTAATCTTCAAAAAGGAAATCTTGATATTATGTTTATATTATGCATTTGTTATGCTGTAAATATATTCCAGCACCTCTTGAATAATTGTATGTAATGTATACAAATATGGTAATACACTCCATTCCACCTACACTGGTATTTGGAGAGTATTTCATTTGCACATTAAACACAGATGAATTTGCATGGAAGTGGGGCAATAAGCCTCTGGAGTTCTTCAAACATATGAAAATATAAGGTTCAGCGTGTGTTCAGTATCATTCAAAAAGATCCCTTCACTACCAAAAATAAATGGAACGAGCAACAACCTTGGTTAGGCTGATAAATCAGACAGGATGGTTTGATCTAATGACAGATGTATCAGTAAGTGTATACACTGTGTACAGCAGGATTCTGTATCAACATTGTCTGTGTTTAAAAAAAGTACTTTCACCAGTTTCAGTCTACAGTTTAAACGTGTGGCTTTTTACATTTTATAAAACATTTGATGCAATATGACAAGCTATATTTCACTCCACTGCATGGTGGGACTGTTGCACCAAGAAAGTAAGATAAAGAAAAAGTAAGAAAGGTAAAGTAACATTGTGCTTTGACACAATGTCCTATCCATTCTTTTAAAGAGGCCCTGCTATGCTGTTTTTGTTCTGTATTATGTTCTGTAGGTTTTTGTGCATGTAAATTATCTAAAGGCTAAAATCCCTGTGTTCCCTCCAGAGGGAGTTTATTTTGTAATTCATTTGACAACTTGTATCTTCTTCTATAGCCACCCACAGATGTACAATAGAGAGCAAATATGTATAGGAATGGTGAATATATTGTCAATTTGAGTTCATAACAACTTGAAGCACCAGACTGATTGATAGCTTCTATTTAGAGGAGTGTTCTGAAGCAATGTGTGCAAAACTCTTGAAGGATGTTTTAATTGAACATGATTCAGTGTAGTTCTATGGAGAGGAGAGGGTGACCTTCTGTTATACAATCCAAAGAAAATAAAAGTTCTTAGAAATTAGGTCACCAGCAACCAGCCCCTTCTAATGTGTTTTACCCATCCTGTCTTTCAGGGTTGCCACGGAAGAGGTATACTATGTGCCTTACATTTGTATTCACCACTAATGCTTTCCATTGTTGGCTTGTTCTCATGGTGGCATGGCAGTTCTTAATACAGCCTGTTGAATGGATACTACAGCACAGAGGCACTATTTGCTTACAGGATCGGTATGTATCCACTGTCTGTATTTGTTCAAGAATGTAATGTTCAAAGTGATACAGTGGTATGTTTTTTGGCAAGTATTCACTCATTTTGAACTTGATGTCTGCAACACATTCCAAAAAAGTTGGATCAAGGGCAACAGAAAAATGGGAAAGTTGAGGAATGCTCAAAAAACACATATTTAGAATATTCCACAGCTGAACAGGTTAATTGGAAAAAAGGTAACTGTCATGCCTGGGTATAAACGAAGCATCCCCGAAAGGCTCAGTCGTTCACAAGCAAGGATGGGGCGAGGTTCACCACTCTGTGAACAACTGCTTTAGCAAATTGTCCAACAGTTTAAGAACAATGTTTAATCAACTTACAATTGCAAGGTATTTAGGGATTTCATCATCTACAGTCCATAATGTCATCAAAGGCAAGGCCAAAAACCAACATTGAATGAGATTTTGTATACAAAATGTCAGTGTTAAGTTTCAGTTTGTAACCTGCCACTCTCCTGCAGCAAGACCAATTCCTGAATCACACACTTTGTGCAATCCAGTTCCTGAAAAAAAAAAAGATAAATCAAACCCTTGTCTGCTCAAAAATCAACTTTAGCATAAAACCAAGTTAGGTGAAAAATGTAATTCCTGTATTCCCCTAATAGTATAGCAACATTTAAACTTTATATGGCCATACATTTTTTTAAGTTCTTATCTGAAATCTTCAACCAGAATGTCTCTTCAAATACGTGTTCCCTTAACCATCATGGCAAGCATCAGCCAATCAGCATCAAGCCTCAATCTGATGTGATATTTCTGTGCCAGCACAATTAGCTGAATCTTAAATTGCATTCAATCAAAGCATGTTCAACATGATTGATCAATACTACTTGTATTGTCAAAATCTTCTCCCTTTGCCTATAACGATCCTTCATTCATCTGTTTAGATATGTAAGCCATTCAGCATACTAATATACTAATCAGTATGGCCTGGTTTCCTTGGAAGATGAGTTAAGGCACAGACTCGTTTCTAGGAAAGGGTGATGCACCAGCTGCCATTACCGTCCATAGAATTCATTAACATTTTCTTTCTAATTACAAATACAGCCTGTGTTCATCGGAAGATAATTAAAGGTCTTTCTAAAGGTTCCCTTCCTCACAATGCCCTGCTGTTTATTCCAGGGAGACTTGACCATTTGTCCATTCACACATCCCCAAAACATTGCTTGTTTGTACAGTAGTTCTATACATGCTATTTATATGTGTGAAGCTGACAATTGAGCAGCCCGACGAAGCAAGGAGGCAGAGGCAGAACGTCCAAAAATATAACCCGGTGTGGGCATTTATTAAACTCGAGCACAGGACACAGCCTCAATCTTGCTGTTCCCGTGAGCACAGTCACCAGCCACAAGGATCTCACACACACTACCTGCCCCCTAACAGATAGGGAAACAGAGCCTAAATACACACGCACACTAATCAACAATTAGACACAGGTGAGGAGAGAGCAATTAGACACAGGTGAGGGGAGAGCAATTA
>NW_011352147.1:24499-29498 GCF_000735185.1 Notothenia coriiceps
GGGGGGGGGGGGGGGGGGAGGAGACAACACAGGGCACCAGGTGCACACAATCAACAGCAACAGACATGGGGGCAGGGGAACACTTTTCAACATAAAACCAGCAAACAGAGACAGACAAACTAAAACACAGACAGATGCACACACTACATACATTTCCCCACCAACAAATGTACACAATTCGTAATGGAGGCCGAGATCTATGGCCCCAAAGATCACCTCTGTTACAATATGAAATCGCTATTCCGCTTTTACACATTAATCTTTGCCTTTGATTAAGGTTTAAGTGACGCTGTGGACTGTAGTCGAGGAAAAACCACAAAGTGCAAAATAGTGAACTTTGCTTCTGACAATAACTGTAAAAAATGTCAGTGAAACATAGCAGGAAGAAAACTCTGTTTGGTCTTTAAGGCATGTTAAATTGGACATTAGCACTACTCCCTTCTATGTCTCTGCATTTTGAAAGTCCAAATAACCCCCTAAAAGGGATCTTTAACAAATATTCCGTCATGATAGTTGCTGGAAAATGTATAATCCTGTGTCATGGTAATATAAACCGGTGCAGTTTTTGCTACTGATATCCTTAAAAGTCTTGGGTCAACAACTAAAGCCAAACTTTCTGGATTATATTTCATTGTCTCACAGCAATAAACTGAAAGAAATTCCACTTGTTGCGGTTGAATAATCCATTTTGACAGTCTAGTTTTATTTTACAGAACACCTCCAAGCTGGGGATTATTATTGATATACTCCTATCCCTAACAAAAATATTGGTATAAGACGATTCTGCGACTAAATTACGTTCAATTAAATGTCTTAAATGTAATCTGCCTGCAATAACTGTGCATGGCAACTACACCTCTACGTTTCCCCACTATTCCACAGAACCTGAGAGTCACTTGGGTGATCAACAATTCTGTCATGGAAAGCAGTGCATGGTGGAACCAAGGGCAAGGATACACTACAAAGAAAGACTTAAAAGAAATATACCTTTCATTCCAGGTAAATAGGCCAGAGCAAGGCACAACTGACCTGAACTTTCCAAGGTACGACATACAAGTATCTAACAAGGACTTAAATACAATCAGAACCAACCACATTGACAAGACGCAGCTTTAGAAGAAGGGCAAAAACACACAGGGCAGCAGGTGAGAAGAATCAGGGCGGGGCAGACAATCACACACAGGGGAAAACACATATAGGAGGTATAAACAGAACAGACATAACACGAGAAGAAAACTCAGGAAACACAAATACATATCATGACACGTTCTTTGGCAACCATTTTGATAAGTTATTGCTTATAGAACTTGGTGGACAACCATCCAAGTTTAAGGTTTACTTTCAACATATACCTAGATTTTAACCCAAGCCCTATCGCTAGAGAAAACATTGAAACCGAACAATTCTGCAAAATTCTGGGCTACGTTCAGTGACAGAATTTCTATGTATATATATATTTATGTATATGTGTAATGTCAAACCTAAAATAGTATCTTTCTAATATGGACATCTGCCCGTAGAAAATATGTAACGTTCAATCTGAAGAACTGTCAAATACTTTATTCGAGGATCCAGTATTTATTTTTTCAACAAATAAGACAATCTGATATTCAGCATCTCTGTGCTCGATGTGTGTCATCTGTACAAATATAATATTTAGAACATAGACATGTCAGCACATGTGAGGGATGATGAGGGAACCACAGGATGAGATGGCGATGAGCTTAATGAGAGTCTTGATGGGTAGGGAAGAAGCAGCAGCGCTGCGATGTGCTTCAGCGCTAATGCTCACAATCTAAGCCCATAACCTGCCACATGACTGACCCAGCAGGCTGCCAGATAATTCTTCTCACACAGTCAGAAGCACTCCTAACATCCACAGGAATCTGAATGTGTTCATCAGTGGCAATCAGTGGCTCCCCTCTACACAACGCGCCTGACGAACTGTGCTGATCATGTTTTATCGCGCTTCATAACACCCACTGGTCCAGGCATGCGCCTTCCCAGGGGTCCAGAATAATGATGTGATAACAACCCACATGTCTGTAAGAGCTGATATTGCAGGTAGGCTAAGTCACACTGAGGTACACATTTTACACACACCTGCTTTGGCGATCTGCCCAACCATGAGAGGGGCTGTTTATTCAGCAGCAAAGTGAGATCTAATGACAAGAGCAGCTGCATGAGTAAAGCTTGTTCCAGAGGATGTGCTGTACTGATGATTGATGATTATTAACTATTTGATCAGCTCAAACTTGGGGGGTACTGTAGACCAACTTCTATCTTGGAAATATCAAATTCAGTAACTCGAAAAAGTACAAAACTTAGAATCCGTTTTCACCATTCATTAGGTCTTTTGGGTGACTACTAGTAACATATCTTTTTTTACATCTTTGATTTTGAGTGTTTTATGGTCTAGCAATACTAGATGGTACACATTTGTGTGCATCACTTCAAAGTCGAGACTGCTCCACCAATTGAAAACCAACCGTTTGAGAACTCTATGAATCTACATACCATAACACATATTGAGGCATTGTCTCTGAACCAAACCGTGTCCAAACTACGAAGCCAGTTCAACAGAGTCAGTGTGTTTGACTCAGCTGGCTCAACAAAACCAAAACATTAAAGTGAACCCAAGGGGCTTTATCAACTGTCATGTTAAATAGACTCTCAGCCTATTTGCGAGTTTAAATAAAAAGCGGTGATTGGTGACTCATTTGACGCTTATTTCTGTCTTATAAGAATATAAAAATGATTACAGCACAGAGTTACCTGTTGCTGCAAACAAGAGAGGAATGCTGGTGGAATTTGACTGATTCTTTAAATCATAAATAATATATTTGATTTGCCACTCAATGCAATCTAGGACTTGCTAAATATTGAAGATTATAATGTCTACGTCATGCAAATGCCACAGAGTGCAGTTTAAATATGTATGATTTGCTGTTTAGTACATTTTTCCTAAAAAACTCTCTTTCAAGAACAACCAGCGCTGTATGCACGTGATTTGCACCATAATGTGCTTACTTGGACTTGTGCTTCTAAATACATAATTACCCAAATCTGTATGGCAATAAACACTTTGAATTAAACACTTTCATTATTATTGCTACCTTAATGTTTTATATCTTATAAATGTGGTTTTCATTCAGCTTTTCTTTTAATTTCTATTATGTGTAACCTTTCTTATTCTGCGTTTCACCTTCTTTATTGCTTAGTTTTGCTGCTAAAAATGTCCCGAAGGGGATCAATCCAGTGTTATCTTATCCATCTCATGTTATCCTCTGTATATACTATGTGACACGATAAGGAGGATGGCAGCACCATGTGATTTACCTTAATTGGGCATAACCCTTCAATTTGCTAAGATTTTGTCTAAAAGTAAATGCACATGAGCTAATACCAGTTTATATCCGGTTTTCAGATGATTTTGTACAGTATATGAAGTAAGGAGAGCCTGTGCTTAATTGATTAATTGGACCCCCCCCCCCCCTGAAGCTGAAGGTTGAGACAAGAGTAAGAACAGAGAGAACCAGACCAAGGTCATGTCCCCGTGTTGGTCCTGTCCCGCCTGTACATCATCGCGATTTGTCTTAACAAGGGACCGGCCGAAGAGCAGAAAGGTCTGAGGAGAGAGGCAGCCGGGAGGCCGACAACTGTCAATGAAATGTCCTCCGCTACAGCCGCTCATAAACCTCAACAACAGCACCTGATAGGATGTTTCCTGCCGCTCATCCTTATCCGCATCCCCCAAAAAAACAAAACGTGTTTATTGCTGCAATGTGACAATGCTCAGCCCTTCCATTTGCCCAAAGCTTTACTTATCCAGAAAGTCATATTTTTGTGATTAGTGATTTAATTTGGCCTTTATTTGTTAACTTCCCATCTGGATACTACCTATTCTTCATTATGATGCTGTTTACAGGCATTCCACTAATTTCTTTTCGAATTTTATTCTTCCCCCTTATTTCAGCCATACTTTGCACTCAATAACTGTCAGCCTTATTTTCGCACAGAAAACATTCAATTATTAAACTATTCACCTGTTCCAATCGATGGAACCCTAAACTTTTTCAACCATTTTATACTTTTTGAAATATTCAGCTTTTTAAACTATTTTTTTACATTTAATCAATGGAGAGCTTTCAAATCAGCCAATACTTTTAGCTCTCCGTAACTTCAGCTACTTTCAAGCTCAGAAACATTCAAATATTAAACTATTCAGCCTGTTCAGATCGATGAAACTTAACTTTTCAAAAAATTTTTAATACTTTTTGAAATATTCAGCTTTTTAAACTATTTTTTAACATTAGTCCAATGGAAGAGCTTTCAATCAACCAATACTTTTAGCATCTCCATAACTTCGCTTACTTTCAGCTACAGAACCATTCAAGCTATTAAACTATTCAGCTTTTTTCCTAGCAATTAAATTGTAGGAAAACTCTCCTAGGCTTGTAAAATAAAAAAAGAAATAGAAAAAAAATTAAACAAATGCCTCTTGAGGCCCCAATGAGATACAAAAGTCCCACTAGCTCCCAATTGATTCCCAGTCTTAGAAGAACGTCCCGATCTTTCCAGAACAGAGTGACGTGCACTTTAGACAGAACCTGCCTCCTCCTCTTCACATTTACCACACAAAAACCAAAAAAAACAAACATATTTTCAGTTCATTGGGGTTCCCTGAATGCTCAAGGCCTGGCCATTTTTTATAGGAGCCATTATTTTTTGAACAGGGGCAAAATTGTCAGATATACTCCTCAATGCATTCCTTATGGGACTCAAAGTGGCTGCAGTTGTTGTCAATGGTGTTGCCTGGCAGATTTGAGGACACAATTCACACACACACACACACACACACACACACACACAAACCCACACACACACCACACACACACCACCACACACACACACACAACACACACCCACACACACACACACACACTTTCAAACCCAGGGTAACACACAACACTCTTTCAAACAGGTACACACCACACAC
>NW_011352147.1:29543-35154 GCF_000735185.1 Notothenia coriiceps
ACAGACTGACTCACTTGTTTCTGTCATTAAAGAGCACTACACACACCTTTAAAACACCAAGATGGTGTGTGTGTGTGTGTGTGTGTGTGTGTGTGTGTGTGTGTGTGTGTGTGTGTGTGTGTGTGTGTGTGTGTGTGTGTGTGTGTGTGTGTGTGTGTGTGTGTGTGAGGATGCTGTCCCTACAGTAGGTGCTGTCATGGAAGTGCAGAGTCAGCTGTAATAGTCGACCGTATCACTCCTCACAGCTCCGTGCACCCTCTCCTCCTGGGATGAAAGCTGCCATATCTGCATACATTACATCCTCCAAAGCAGTGCAGTGCTTCCTTGTTTTTTTATCTTTCTCACCACTAACTGTTTCTCTTCTTCTGCTGCTCCTCACATCATGTCACCTGCCTGAACCCAGTGTCAGCAACACAATGTATTTATACTATCATCCAAACACAATATGAATGGTTTGTAAACTATATTTGGTGATACACACTATATGTTCAATAGCACGTGTCAAGAGTAAACAGTCCTCACAGGGTGTTTCCCTTTGTTACATCCACCATGCCTTGGTCCGTTTTTCTGTCAGCGGGATTAAAGAAAAACTACTTTTATTACACTTGGTTGACCAATCACCAAGCCGACACGCTAACCAATCAGAGCAGACTGGGCTCTGGTTTCAGACAGAGGGTGAAAAGAGGTGCAGTATGAGAAAAATAAATAACTTTTTGAAAACTAAAGCTACAGCTACAGTAAAGGTCCCAGTAGAAAGACAACATACAAACACGAACCTGAAAATGAGCAAAAAAGGGCCCCTTTAAGAAGTCAAGATCCAACCAATAGAAAGTGTTGACCAGCAATGTTAGCAATGGAAAATAATGCCTTTTTATTTTAATTTGAACTTAAGTTTCATTACAGCAAAGTAAAATAAAATAAAAAAACATGATATTTGATATTTTAGATATGTATCTTGAGTAACTCTCTGCCATGCCATGAAGTGAGCCAGTTGCTATTAGCCAGCACTCAGCATTTGCTTCTGCTCATGAGTTCAGGTGTTTAGGTGTCATAATGGCTAGAGCACATTTATATTCATGTATGCAGCTTTGCTAACACAGAGGTCCTCTGGGTGCACGGCAGAGGAGGCTCTCCTGGTGTGATGCAGACCAGCAGCATCTCTCAAAAGCTGCCGATGTAAAGGTTGTTTGCCCACATGTCATTAACCGGCACACTTCAACCAGCAATACTATCTGTCAAGAGCTCCTCTCAATTCCAGAGCAACGGCAAAATAGGGTCTATTTTGATCATGCTAAGCTGGACAAAAACAGTGTGAGAAAGATTTCATATTGTTTCAGCTCTGTTACAACCACAACTTGATTTGATAAGAAATTGAAATGCAGGCCCCTAAGACTGAGTAGGACAAACACATTACACAGTGTTTATGGGTTAATCAATGAACTCTCTGATACATGTTTAATGAGGTACACAAATGGACAACATTTCCCAGCCACTAGCAATAACCACTCCTTCTTAAAGGAAGGTTAATTATAGCGTCTATTACTTGAGAACAAGAAGCTTGAACATTGTGTGCTGCAATCATGAGGGGAGATGTGTCCCTGTACAGCCGCTTTGATCGCTCCCCCGATGTCTGCATTTACACTTTTCTGTCTTTGCCTCTTTGGGTAGTACATTTGTCTTCACACATAATCAACTAAGGTCAGCCAAAAGATAAGTTACGTGGCATTTTAGTTCCTTCTAAAATATAAAAAAGTCACTGTTCTGATTTCTGACTACCTCCGATCCAGGCGTCATGAAACAAACTGAAATAATCAACATAAACTGTATCTATTCAAAAAGTAAAGAAAAAAAACTGATCAAAAGACTTCTTCCAACATCACCTTTGTCTATATTGCTTTACTCTGTATGGGCCTACATGTCATATCCTGCCTCAACAGTCACAGTGCATACAAGACAGTTGCATATTAAACCCAGGTTAATATACAAATCAAATAATAAGGCAAATATATTTAAAAGCTTTTGTACATATGACTTGCACATACATACCTCGAATAGCACTTTCACACTCAAATGTACTTATATATATTTAACATATTCTTAATGATTCAGCTTTAAATGTGTTGACAATTTTACATTTGTATTTATACTGCCACTTTTTCAATGTGTTATTTTAATTATCCTTGGACTCCTATCTGTCCTATCCTGTGTTTCATTGCTTTTGTTTCTATGACATCTACATTTCCCCAGGGAATTAGTAAAGGTTCATCTTATCTTATCTTAAATACTACACAGCCTGTCTTCGCAATAGGACATGAAGGCTGATATCTGAATGTCTCTCACTGTTGACCTTGAATTGTACTTGAATGTTTCGGTTTGACATTAAGCCTGGAGGTGAACTGGCATTTCCTCATCAGGGGCCACTTAGTGGACAATGCAGTAAGCTGTGGCTGCAGCATTTAGCCGCCCGGAGACACATTTTCTTCAGTCAGGCAGAGGGTAAACCAGGCTGTAATGATTACTTTATCATTTACACAAGATACAAGTAAACAAAACCGTTTTTCATGTTCTATCTATGCTATCTAAAGGTAAAAAACCACATCAACATACTATTTTCTTAGATAACATGCTTATATTATTGTTCTCTGCAGATCCTCCCCTTATCATTGTTGTGTACAGTAGTTAAGGCCGACGCTTCCTCTGGTTCCCACACGTTCTTACTGAGCTGGTGGGCTAAGGGTGGAGGCTCTCTAATTTTCCAAAGAGGAGGTAGAGAGAAAGTCAATTCACATCAAGGACAGTGATGTGTGCATTCCTAGTCGTTTACTGTACACCTACCACCATTGACCCTAATGCATTTGTCCATAAAAGCCCTAATAATAAATACAAACTGAGGTTAACCTGAACATTTCTTCAACATACAGTACGTTGAGGGTTTGTCTGGGATCAAAAAATCCCTTTTTCTTCATCAACAAAACTCAAACTCATCTGTAACCATGCACAAGTGTGTCAGGGACTGCTGATACAAAGGCTTTCATCCAAGGGGATTCATTTATATTTGAGTTTTATTGATATGTTAAAGGTCCCATGTCATGCTTTTCCGGTTATTACCCGTCCCCTTGTGTGTTATGAAGGTTTTTATGCATGTAAACGGTCTGCAGAGTCACAAACCCTCAAAGTACACCCTGTAGCGAGTAAAACTCTAACACAGAAAATACCTGTCTATGCTGCCCCAGAACGCCTCATTGGAGATTTCTCTTTTACCATTGTTTTCTTCCTGGGCACAGTGACCTGCCCATACCCAAATGGACTCTCTCAGCGGGTGCTAGTGGAGCCTCGCAGATGGGGCTGCTGCAGCCCCCCCCACGCGGCAAGCAGGAAATGAACCCAGCTCACACTGTCCGCTCCTCGCAGCAGCGAGCCGCGCAACGTCCCGCCAACACGGCAACCTCATCTGTTTGTCATTACTGGGGTCATTTTCTGGTTGCTAACACCATTGGCACAGTGGGCTCACAGGGAGGGAGGGAGGGGCAGGAGCTCCAACAAGCCGTTTAGGACAGAGAGTGAATACACATACTATACAGAGATGATGTATGAGAAACCAATGTGAGTTTGGAAAATTGAACAATGTAAATCTATTATAGTAGACCTCAACAATGGAATTATGATCAGTAGAAATGGCCATGACATGGGACCTTTAAGATAACAAATTATCTTCAAGTGAACCACAGGGTTAGGTTTACATCAGACAACCATGGCGACCAAATAATCGTCATTGCATTTGGCACGCCCCTGATGGACTGGGAGGGCACACTGAACTGCAGTCATTGTCAATGGGTTCACAAAAATAGAGCCCCTAGCGTCAACGAAAACGAAAAATACTCTATGTAGAGTTATATTGATTGCAGGTCAGTTGCATTGCACTACATCATGCAGGTGTTTCCATGTCTCTACAAGTGGGCTTCCACCTTAAATTCCCCAGGAGTTGCCAGAACACAAGAGTGCAACACATGTGCAGCTGGCTGATCCAGGTGAAGAGCCATTAAAGAATATGTCGTCAGCTGAGTCCCACAGAAGAGCCTTGTTAAAATCCACATCAAACTGAAGGGTCAGAGAGACACAGGGGGGTGCAGGAGGACTGAAGCTCGGGCTCAAAGTATCACAGCACAAGTTGAAGTGGCAGCAGGAGTAAAGGGCAGAGAGGACAATAACTGGCTCGTTATTCACAACTCTTTATCTCAGGTTTAATGAGAAAGCCAGTGTCTAATTGCAACAAATGAGTCTTGCCAAAGGTTCATTGGGCTGCACATTAAATCATTAGCAGGTTCGACCCTGTCTGTCTCTCTGCTTTTCTTATACACTGCATCACACATTGAATTTTTCCCCTCACATCTAAGAAACAGCTAATGGGGTCTAATTACTCTTAGCAGCTAAAAGTTGTACATAGATTATTTTATTAGCAAACATACGCTTGTTACCAGATTAATTGTCTGAAAGGATTTTCATCAAAATGTGTGCTGTGATTACGCTTAAAAATGGTAAATGGACGATATTTATACAGCGCTCTTCAAGTCTTTACAACCCCTTCAAAGCGCCTTTACCTATAGAAGTCATACACACATTCATACAAGGTGCCACCTGCTTAGGTCGACTAACATTCACACACACTGACACACCATTGGTCGTGCCATCGGTAGCAATTTGGGGTTAAGTATCTTGCCGAAGGACACATACACATGTTGACTGCAGGGGTCAGGGATCGAACCAACAACCTTCTAGTAGACGACCAAAGTACCTCACAGCCACAGTCACCCCCTAAATCTAAGCAATTTATTCTGTGATGTTTGTCATTTGTCTTTCAGAGATTATAACTTTATAATTATCATGATCCACGTGTTAATCCCGGAAAGCATGTCTATTTAATTAAAACCCCAAGCAATTTGGCAGCCACAACTGTATTCTAGATTAAAAAATATAAAATATAAAAACACTTAAGAGAAGGACATCGTCCCTTGGTGAGGACAGTATAGTCCATTTAATTATGCTGATGTTATTTATCAAAATGCATCCAAAACTAACATAAAACCCCTCAACAAAGCATCCAATATTCTCTGTAGGTTCACTCTTGGATGCAATATATACAGTACAGTAGCTCACAAAGATGGCCTCTGCTCAATACAAGATGACATTCACTGGCTGCCTCATATTACAAATGTATACACCAAGACTATCCACACTATCTGCAACAGTTATTCCTCCACCTATAATCTGAGACACAGTACTTTATTGCACTCCCTCAGTATCCAAAAGAGCACGTCACAGATCATGTACATTCAAAGCTCAGTCCGACTAGAATAATTTGCCACCAAATATACGAGGCATAACTTATTTTCATATATTCACAAATGCTTTATCTGCTTTTTTTTCTGTTGACTATATTTTGATTTTGATATACTTTATTAATCCCCGTGGGGAAATTGTTTCTCTGCATTTGACCCATCCTAGTGTTAGGAGCAGTGTGCTGCCATTTTGAACGGCGCCCGGGGAGTAGTGTAGGGAACGGTGCCCTGCTCAGGGACACCTCGGTAGCAATTGGTCTTGCCGGGACTTGAAC
>NW_011352147.1:35201-57438 GCF_000735185.1 Notothenia coriiceps
CTGCCATTTTGAACGGCGCCCGGGGAGCAGTGTAGGGAACGGTGCCTTGCTCAGGGACACCTCGGTAGCAATTGGTCTTGCCGGGACTTGAACTGGTGACCTTCCAGCTGCCAAGCCAAGTCCCTATGGACTTCGCCCAATATGCTATACAATCTATAGATGAATTCCCAATAATCAAACACAAAGTTTATATTAATGTATTGTTGTATTGCTCGGTAAATGTATTTATTTGTGGCCCTTCTGTGGCCATACAGTGGTTGTGTCGGAATTTGTTTCTTACATTTTTTGTGTTGTGATTGTATTAGTCTTGTCTGTGGTTGTATTATGACGTGATTGTGTTTTGTTTGTTTCACTTTGTCTTAACAATAACTTGCCTGAAATGTTAGACCCGGAAACATTTTCAATTTAATTCAAACCATAAGTATGCTGGCAGCCAACAACTCTAGAATAAAAAATATGATAAAAGAAAAAAAAATTGTGGGTACAGTACAATCAATGTCTTGTGCCTCCATTGCATTGTTGTTATTTATCCCACATTATCCAGCTACTAATCACAACAACACAACAAATCTATTTTAACAAACTTAAAATAATATAATAATATTATATAATGTAATAATATAAAGGCTGTGGGGCCAGAGAAGTTCTGAAAAAAGTTTGAATAAGATCCTTAACTGCTTCTTGATTAGCTGCATTGCATTTACGAATCAAAGCTATGAATCACCCATCCAAAAAAAGATATGATATGATCAGCGATTTGGAATATATCACAAACAACCTGCAGTGTCAAAGCAGCCTTTGATGTGTGGCTTCAGTGAACATGTTTTTCCCACTTGAGGACCTGTTTGCTCTTAAAAACATATTTTTTAAAAGAAACATTTAAATGGCCGATTTCACGACATGATACTTGAGTTGAGAGAGACAGCTGTGCGTGCGTGTGTGCGTGCGTGTGTGTTGGTGAGTGTACACTTACATACTGTATATCAGTTGCCAGTTTATTAGCTGAAACTAATGCAGTCTAATTCAGTGTGTAAACTTGTTCTGTAATATTATTGCAGACTCAGTGTCAGTTTTTTATTTTGTGGAAAAGCTGTGCCTTCTCCACTGAGACCTTTAAAAGTATGGTTCTACATAAAGAGTAACAAGATAGTCAACAGAAAATACTACCTAAATAATGAGATTAAGTCTGCATAGAATACAAGTTTAAGAAATATACTGTGTGTAAATGTCAATAACCATGGTCTGAATAGTCATACATTGAAGGTATGGTATGGTTTAAGCACTGAGCCTGTTTTTCAGGTCTCAGGCTCGAAAATGATATTCCCAGAACAAATGACCATATCTTCCCTTCTAAAAGGGTTAAATTAATAATTTTTTTCTGAAAGTAATGATAAACCTGTGAGTTCGATGTAGAAAAGTCAGAATCAATATAGATGTTTTTTATTTTGAAGAAAATTCAGATTGAAGATAGTAAAAAACTGTAAATTATAGTGTCCGTCCAAAAATTATTTTTTACTTATAGTTAAAACTAACCTTGGATGATTGGTTAGTAGACTAAAAGCTTTAGGAATCCAAAGTACAAAATATAATAAGTACCCTGTATCAAGATTGATGCAAAACAAGTGATATTTGACCTTTTTAGAGATGTTTAGCAAAAAAACAAACACTTCTGGGGTCATTTGGGTGGATTTTCCATATCTCGGGCCCCCCTTGGTCGATTTTGCTGATTGACATCTCTTTTTAACCGTCAGAGCCAATGGAATCGAGGGACAGTTCCCCATACGCACACAGCTTACCAAATAAGGAGTGAGAGAGACGCGTAGAAAAACCGGAAGCTGCGCTAACCTCTGGTGGCTACCATTAGCAGCTCATTTTTCTTCTCCGATTGTTGCATACAAATGGCATTATGGATTATCAATAGTTTTTTCAAAGTGACAGACACATTGGATTAACCTATGGATTAACCTTCAGCCACGTTTTTTCTCACTTTAATGCCATTGAACACGACTTTTGATCAGAATAACAGCTAAGGTGAGCATATCTCCGTGTTTTGCTACCTAAAGCTACTCGTGTGTTGTCTGTATTTGCTTCCCCTGTCACAAGTTCTGATCGCTCAGTGATGATCCTTATAATTCTATAATCTCTGGACTCTCAGGAAGCTTGTTTGTGCAGATCCAATAAGTATATCGATCAGTGTAACTAGAGTTCTGTGCTAACGTCCTTAAGATTGTTTCGCTCGTAGCTAATTGAGAGGCTCGGCGGTGGCTTTGTGGGGTTTAAAATTTTTAAAAAAAGATCAGTTAGCTGAGTTCCTTCCCGTTACATGGATATAAAACATTCATAGTTTATTGAATATTAAGATGCCCTCAGACGCTGTTTCCTGCAGATGACACGTTTTCCCCCCCCCCCTCTCCCCCCCGGTATCGGGGGTGCGGTGTAGAAGAGGTTAAAAAGTTCAATGTAACAATAACTGAAATACAATATGCAGGTCGCAGAAAGAAAGTTTTTTTTATGCATTTTGTGTATGTACCTTTGGGAAGTTTTTTGGATAAGAACCAGTTTTTCTGGTGTTCATATTCACACTAGAAGTGCAGCTAAAATCCGTTAGTGGGCTTCTCCAGCTGTAAAGACGCTCACATACATCCAACATAAATCTGAAGCTAGGCTAACATAAATCTGACTAAGTGTTAACAAGATTTAGAGCCAATACATCAAATATAACTCATATGCATTTTGCTGCTTGACTGGATAAATGCTTCATACATTATATAAAACTCCATGTTGCGGGAAAAAAAACAGGTAGACATGTTATATTTATTATATTAACCAACAATGATTTGAATGAGTAGGTACCTGTTGCTCCCACAATGTATCATGAAATGTTAATGTATAATAAGCGTGGTTTTGTTTTCGCCACTATGCATTCTCGGCCTACTTGCATCTGCAGCAACTTTCTACTGAACTGATGTTGCTCCGCCCCAGCCCTCGAAATATGTGACTTCTTGGAGCTGACCAGACAGATTGTGGGTGCCCTAGTTTAACACATTTTCGGTGCAGAGAGCTGGCACCACTTCTGTAGAAACACCAAAAACTGGTTTCCATTTGGCAAGTGGCTCCAAACCGGATCTGGATCCACCTCGGTGGAAGAGGGATAAAAGCGGTGCTGCTGCAATGGACATGAGAAAAATATTGTGTTTTTTGGAAAATTAAGGCATTTTTCACTAATAGATATTGTTTTGTTTCTTTTCCATCAACTGTAAAGTGGGAATTTAGTATTTTTTCTGTTTCTCTTATTTTCCTACGATCCTGTTTTGATTGGCTGTGAATAAGAACATGTGAAGGACGGACCATCTATATCTATTTATACATTTTTGTTGAGAAAGGGGCAGGTAATATAAGATTATTTTCTTCTCCCTGCTCCTTTTCGGGTATGGTGTGCTTATAGAGACATGTTTTGTAAATAATTGTTATACATTAAGTTGTGCATTCCATGAAGGAATAAATAAAAAACAAAATAAAATAAAGTTAATAAAGATATGAACAGAAAAAGATAATTATCATAATTATTGCCCTTTAGGCTTTGTTCTTCATCAGTGTTTTTGTCTTGGCATGCTGCTCCCCTGACGCTTGGAGATACAAGGCGTTGTTGCAGCAGCCCAGCAGGACCCAGGGAGCAGCATATTGCCGGGCCCCGGGCTCTGCCAGGCTCAGTGGGTCACATCCCCTCAGAGCCTGGGCCAGGCTGCATGGAGCCAGAAGCCAAACCTCCTGCCACCGGGGACGTCACGCTCCCAGAGAACCAGAGCCAGCACCCTGCCGGTCCGCTCCTTATTCAGCTCACAGCTGACCGTGCAGGCACATCATGTACTGGACATATGGGCATGATTCATATCCGCCCAGAGGAATCGCTCATGTGACAAAATAAGCTGTAAAAGCTCAAAGTAGGGACAAGACAATGGTGAGGGATAAGAATAAGCTCTGCAAGACAATAGTCAGTGTTGAAAAAAGCATTAAGATCCTTTACTTAAGTAAAAGTACTATACTGTAAGAATACTGAATTACAAACAAGTACTTTAGTACTTGCTCAGTACATTTAGAGTATTTAAGTATGAAGAGGAAAATGTACTTAAAGTATTGGGCGTAAAAGTACTTATTAAACAAAATGATTTAATTAAAAAAAATGTTTTTGAAAATCAGCAAGTCTGAAAGCTGAAACTGTGACAATTTTTCTTAGCATCAAACCACAAACAATAAGCAATATTTCAGCCGATTAATTTTCTGTCAACTCACTACTATTATTACTATTATTTATGGTACTTTATTATAATGTTGGATGACATTATAATAGTGGTGTGTGTAAATATGTGAACTTATGAAGGACCTACTGTAGTAATTTCCAAAACAAAAGTTGTCAAATAAGTAAAAAAGTATAGTATGAAGTGGTAAAGAAAGAAAATACTCAGGTAAAGAACAGGTACCTGACATGTTTTCCCAAGTGAAGTACTTGAGTAAATGTAATTAGTTACTTTCCACCACTCACAAAAGGTAAGAAGACACAAGTGACAACATGGGAGTTTACAGCAGGAGAGGAAAACATTGGCCGTGGACACCTCCAAGAGCTGGCGAACCATACTGGGGCTGGGTCCCCATGCGGAGGACCTGGTTTTGAATTCGCCCTGGGATAATTTGCTGTGTCATGCCCTCTCTCTCCCCCTTTTAGCACTGTCACTCAAATAAAGGCATTGGTTGCCCAAAATAATCTTTTTAAAAACACTTTTATATGTGCACAAATACAATTTTTTTTTATCAAAGACAATCAGAACTCAAGGCCATATGCCTTTGTAAGGCTATTGTCTTGCAATTTCTCAAACAAAATTCTAAAAACCAATCTGAGGGTTAGGGCCATGAACTACAGTGTTGTTGAATGGAAAAACAAATTATCTACTGCAGAAATATTTAACACTTTTCTCATCAGGCTCCACATTTGTGGAATCAGCTTCCAGTTTGTGTTCGGGTGGCAGACACCCTATCCGTTTTTAAGAGTGTGCTTAAGACCTTCCTTTTTGATAAAGCTTATAGTGAGGGCTGATTAGATTCAGCCCCTAGTTTTGCTGCTTTAGGCTTATGTCGGGGGACACCTTACTTCTTCCTTCTCTCTCTCTGTCTATACCTGTGAACTCTCATGTTCCGAATAACCCAGCTTCCCCACATTTCTTTTTGGTGTCTATATACGCCGGGATCCGGAGTCATGGCTGATCCTGTTGCTGCGGTCCTGAGTCCTGGATCGCGAGCCCTGGATCTTGAGTTGTGGCTGTGCCTATTGCTGTGGTCTTGGATCATAAGTCCTGGATGGATATCCACATGGATTCATCTTATTATTATAGACAGGCATTTCCAAACATTTGGACTACCTATGTTGCAAACGTATTATCTTTTCAATTTACAGAAGGCATCTATTGCACGTCTGTCCATCCTGGGAGAGGGATCCCTCCTCTGTTGCTCTCCCTGAGGTTTCTCCCATTTTTCCCTTTAAACTGTGGGTTTTCTCTGGAAGTTTTTCCTTGTACGATGTGAGGGTCTAAGGACAGAGGGTGTCGTATTGTCATACTGATATTCTGTACAAACTGTGAAGTCCACTGAGACAAATGTAACATTTGTGATATTGGGCTATATACATAAACATTGATTGATTGAACACAATAATGTATAAACTATCCTGTGATTGGGTGGTATTTGCATTAATTTTCACTATACCAGGAGGACACGAATAATCAGAACCAGAATCAAAATCATAAGTATTCACTGTGGGCATTTCCATACATGTTTAAGCATAGTTTTGTACATTCAAGTTCTTTATCTCATAATGAATTACATAGCTGTATTAAAGACAATCTGCCACATTTTGTACTTGTATATTGTTGCCATAAATCAAGATTCATTGGATGTTGCTCCTTTATGTCAGAATACATTCTGAAATGTAGAACTCATGCAGCTGAGCGGCGATTGAGTATTGTGTCGCAGTATGCCGAGACAGGATCTTATGTCCAGGTTAATTTGATGAAGAATTACTTTCTGTCCCACCTCCAGTGTTTGAGTTTCTTTGTGTGAATAGTGGTTAAAGTGTAAAGTCCCACAAGCCATCCCTAGATCAGGGGTGGGGGGCCGGAGGGCCGCAAGACCATTTGATACGGCTCTGTAGGTAATTTATAAACACACGCAACAACAAAAAATTGAAATCTAGACCGCAAAAGAATAAAAAAAGCGAGTGCCTGTTTTTCCTGGCCAAGGTCATGGTCCTTGAACATAAAACGAGCCTAACGTGTCATCACGTGGTATATGTCTCGTCTGACAGCGGTGTAGTGCTGACGGAGAGCACCAGAACGTCGCTCCGGCACTTGAGAAATTGCATTACCCATAAGGAGCCGTACACATGCCGCAGTGTTTGCGTGGCTGTGTCTTTAGTTGTAAGCCCAGTGGCATCTGTTCATCTGTCATACTGATCATACAGTCAATAACTTTGTTGTTATTAGCATCTGGTTAGCTAGCTATGCTAACGAATATAAGAAGTTTTTTCTCCAACCAGTGAGGTAAAGGCACATCTTTATATGATCATTATAGTAAACAGGTATAAAATACTATATGACAGTAAAAAAAAAGTTGTTATCAATAAACAAGAATACAGTTTGAAAGGGGAGTGATTTGTAAAATATCTATAAAGAAAAATAAATCTGCTTACAGTTCTGTTTCTATGGGTGTTGGGAGATGTATCCATAGATCTCTTCATGTTGCTCTCAAAGTGCACCAGATTGAGGCTTTTAACTTCAACATTTAAAAAAAATCCCCCCCCCCAAATCATGTCCACATGGATAGGAAACTAAATACATTTGCACACATCTTCTGATCATTGATCAGAAGATGTGTGCAAATGTATTTAGTTTCCTATCCATGTGGACATGATTTGGGGGGGGGGATTTTTTTTAAATGTTGAAGTTAAAAGCCTCAATNAGTTACGTACGTACGTACGTACGACACTACGTAGTGTGTGTGTTGTGTTGTGTGTGTGTGTGTGTGTGTGTGTGTGTGTGTGTGTGTGTGTGTGTGTGTGTGTGTGTGTGTGTGTGTGTGTGTGTGTGTGTGTGTGTGTACATACAAGCTTTAGAAAGACACAAACAGAAATGCACAGAAAAACACAATAAATTGACTAAACTAAAGCAATTAAGGAGAGAAGTCGCAGATCAGGCCAAAAAAACGTCTCGCCATGGTAGTTGCAGCTACTTGGCTATTGACAATATTGACCGGAGCTCTGTCAGACACAACTGAACGGTTGTTTTCCGCCCATAGTATGTGTGTTGCAGTGAGAAAATAAGTTGCTCTCTACAAATTACACTGTAATCAGCACAGTCTCGATCTAGAGCAACATCTTGCTCTGACAGCCTCTATTTGCCTCACGGCTTTGTAATGCATTTACTTTTGAAGTCATTTTAAATGTCTTGAAGCATGCTATGTGAAATGACTGTTGGTTGACATTCATTAAGAGCTCTGTGATTGTCTCTGTGTAAGAAACGGAGCGACAGCTAAACATAATGTCTCTTATTTTTACTCAAGCCTAAACGCTGGGAATGCCTGGAAGGTTTACATGCACTTAATGTTATTGTGTTGGTAATTACAGCTTTTATATTTGTGAGTTTCAAGTCAGGGAAACTAGCACTACAGTGTAAGGCAAATACTTTAATAGGTAAAGATTGTGTGCATCGTTACCAGACATTCATAATGAATACTAATCAACAAAACACAGCAAATAAGAAAATAGGTTTACCAATTTAACAACACATTTAAAAAAGTTCAATGCTACAATGAGCATTTTATCAGATTAAGACAAAAGACAAAAGCTACGTGAATTTAAGAACTTGGATATTTGTTTTGTGTTAATACAATTAGTTTTTGCCAGAAGTCTACAGTTTGAGGGCTCTGAGGATGTTCAGGGGTGTATACATTTGTTTTGGGGGTCTTTTATCTAGGCGTAACTTGTGGTTGAGGTCACCGTGTATCTTTATTTCCAGATAAATATCCTCTGTGCATGTCTTCAGTGCCTGTGGTGACTTTCAGTTACAGCCTCGGGCTGAATGTCGTCTTAACAGCCCATCAAGTTGAGTGACAAGTGCTGGCCTCACCTGCCCCCCCGAGGGGACACATAAAGGACACACAATGCATTCTGTTGCCTCGGGGTGAGAAGTTGCATATCGGAGCGTTTAGGAGTCTAATCGTTGTTTCTTTACGATGATTGATTTGTTGGATTATTAAAAGAGACTAGTAGTACTAGTATGTCATATAACGTCAGCATTATGCAACTAGTTGAAATAGTTGAGGGTCAGGACTACAAAAGTGACTGCAGGCATTTTAGCAATGTGAATACAAACTAAACCTCAGTAATAGACTCAAAGAAACAGACAAAATAACAATATTTTTGTAGAAGCCTCCCTCCAGTAGCTGTCTGGACTATGGCCATGACTTGTGTTCCATTCTTTGTTGTGTATAATTTCCACAAGATTACACAGACATTTGTTCCACTGTAGGCGTTCATACAGTCGATAACCCTTTATTTTATTTATTCCAACCATCCATACATTTAAATTAGATTCTCTATGGTCAACTGTGGATCTGGTTAGTGGGTTTTTTGCACTTGTCAAAACCACTTTCCGTATCTGCAGTAATGACTACTCACTGATGATTAGACTCATGACAGCTAAGGTTTTGCATTTAAAGTTCAAACCCATTTTGTAGTGAATTCGATGTGTCCGCACCACGGCCAGGGAAGTG
Organism: Notothenia coriiceps; assembly: GCF_000735185.1. Classification (NCBI taxonomy): domain Eukaryota; kingdom Metazoa; phylum Chordata; class Actinopteri; order Perciformes; family Nototheniidae; genus Notothenia; species Notothenia coriiceps. The sequence goes on from NW_011352147.1 coordinate 44,019, forward strand.
TTTCTCACCGAGGAGATTTATACTTCATTAAAGGAGAGTGAATCACTACTATTACAGTATGTAGACGTTTTTTTCATTAAATCCTCTATTCACTGAGAATAATTAAACTGATAATAATGGCACTTTGCAATCTGCAAAATGAAAATTAAGGGCTTATCTTTTAAAGCAGGAACCATTTTAATGAAATTATGAAGTGGTGTTAGATCAATCTAAGTGTGCAGTTTTTAGAAATGCTACTTCAATATCTCTCTGTGTCGTTTTTGATGTGGCTAAACGTTTATTTTAGTTTCAGACGTCTGAGGCTTTATGAAGCCGCTGTAAAGACGAGATTATCTTCTTAAACTTGTCATCATGATTACAATCACACATTAATACAGTTATTATACTCCTTGATGATGAGTTTTTGAACTACATCTTATTTGGATATAATTTAAATAAAGATATACTGTGAGTTACAGTAATCCATGGATATGTTTTTCTGAGTGAGAGAGAAATGCAACTGTAAATGGCCATATGATCAGTTCCTAATATCCATGTTTAGTTATGAATAATCCCTGTTCTAGTAGTAAGGGTGGTCGTTAATGACATAAAAGCACATATTAAAAGGCAAAACAAATACTTAACTGTGGTTCATAAGGTCGAGCTACATTAATCACGTACTTTGTAAATACAAAGTTTTATTTTCTGACGCTGCGTGAGTTCCCCGACGCACGGGGACACATATTTATGTATCCTGTAAAAGACATCAAAAAGTGCATTTTGCATGATAGGTCCCCTTTAAAGGAGAGCGAGATATGAATGTTTGTGCAGGACAACACAGTCTTGTAAAAAAGTCTGGTTAGGTGAAGGCAGGGGCAACACCTCAGTGTTTAAATAACGGCCATGCATATGACATAAAGATTTCATAAAATAGTTCAAATTAGCCTCAACTCAACTAGCTACATGACAATTCAGCTTTTATTTGAAAGCTTGTTACACTGATTTCTTAAATCATCTTGTTCTCTCGCATGCACCCACGGTGAACAAAGGGGGGAAAAATAGTAGTACGGATTGAAGTGGTGAACTAAAAAGGCTCTGCGTGCTGTGTTTTTCTCATGGCGGCCGCATACTTCTTGCCTTTTCCATGGAAACAATTAAAAAGACACTGGCGCTCAGGGAAACACACTACTGGACACATGCCCTTAAGATGAATTTTGTGACTTGTCATTTTTTTTTAAAGCATAACTGTGATATTGCTGCTTGCTTTTGGGGCAAGGAACATAAGAAAGAGTTCTGCAAACTTGAAGACTCTTTTCTTACACCAGTATATACTCTCGTACAGGGAAAAACAAAACATTTAAAGGGACCCTATTATGCTTTTTGGAGTTTTTCCTTTGCTGTAAAAGGGGAGTTTTTCTCCCACACACTCCAAACCCCTCCATAGGACTCCTTTGTTTACTTTCTTAAAATCATTACATCATTATGTAACAATCGTGCTACTATTGGCTTACGCTCCAACACATTGTAAGTGATAGGCTAAGGGCGGGACAACTCTAAGCGGTGGCCAATCACAACAGAGCCGGCTAGCTAACAAATCAGAGCAGAATGGGCTCTGGTTTGAGACAGAGGGTGAAAAGGCAGGCAGTACTATGGCAGTATGAGACAAATAAAGAGCTATTTGAACATGAAATCATGTAAACATGTCACAGTAGAGGCACACAATACAAATATGAACCTGAAACGTAGCATGTGTCCTCTTTAAACTACCAATAGTTAAGTAGGCCTACCAAGCCCCACCACAATATTGATAATAATAACTAAATAATGATGGCGTCTAATTCCTGCTAAGGGATTGGAGAGAGGCTTTGCTTTAAACAATAAGGGGGCTTCTTATCTTTTTGTCCTTGTTGTTTTGATACTGTAGAAGGGAGTGCTAGTATCTTAGCAGTGAAATAATAAACTGGGGTAATTTTGCCTGGATGTACAAGTCTTCAGGGTGTACAATTCAGACTGCACGAATGAGCACTTTCAGTATGACAAATGAATGTGCTTGCCTGACTATCATTAAAATGAATATAGAGCATGATGACATATAGAAGATCCCCTGAATACATTCTCCAGCCTCCCTGCCATCTTTACTTCAGGAGGACATTAGGATATTTTCATGTCACTTAGAGATTTTTTGAACCACTGAAGAACTAAGAAGTGCGAAAGTGTCTCAAAGTGCACAGACCAAAGCTCTGCCTTATCAATTAATTTTGTCATGACAACCGCCGATTTCAATGAGTTACAGTACTTTGGAGACAATTGGAATAAAAAGCTTCAGAAAAGAGTTGGACCTCAGATACTCCCACTTCAGCATTCAAATGAATACACTTTTCATGGTCACAGTGAAACTGCATACACACAGTTTAGCCAGGCACAGGGAAACTTTCATCTGTGTATATCCTTTGCATGGAATACAGCAGATTGTTTTTCTATTTCGTTCTTTTAGAGTGTGATGTGATAGCAGCTCAGTGGAAAATGGAGACACATGCCGCACACGCCGCACCAAAACAAACCGGGACACTTTGCATGCCATCCACATAATACAAGCAATTTTTTGGCATCTAAATAATGGACTTATGCTAATAACATGTATTAATCATAGTGGTTCCAATACATAGATCAACAGTTTGAATTAACGCTCTTGCTAAATATCAACAGTGAATTCTGAAGCGTTCCATCCACCATTAGCCGTACATAATTGCAGGCTGCAACAAATTAGAGGGGGTGCAAATGCTTCCACAGTGCCAAAGAAACATCTCAGATAAGGCTGCCTTTTGTTTGTTTTTTACTAGATGGAACATTTTCCTCTGAAAATGGTGTAATTCATTCAATTATGGCAACAGGAAGCTTCAACCAATTGTGTTGCTTTCTTTTACCATGCCTCTGACATGTGAGAAATATCTTGCCCCAGAATTGTTATTAAAAATTGATCTTTGACTTTACGTAGCAAAAGATGCCTCAGTGCATTACCCAAGGTGTTTTTCAGCTAAATGAAACAATGTTCTGGTACGATGACTGTGTGCTCAAAGGATTTTTACCCCTTCACTGCAGACCCCCAGCGACCTGCGGCGTGCTGCATATCTAAATTCCAATGTTGGCCACTGCGTCCATATTCACATGTACACTGGCAAATCTGTTTACCTCAAGGGAAAGTTGCCGCAGGGAGAATTGCCTCAGGGGGAAGTGCACACAGTTGTTATTCCAGGCTGTCTCCATTATGAGAGGTTTAAAGCTGTTTTACCTTGTTTACAGCACTGTCAGAAAATACTCTCCCCTGAAAACGTTTGAAGAAAAGGTTCTGAACAAAGTGTATGTTAATTAAAACCTCTAATGTGTTGCGATGATGTGTTTGCATGTTTGAGTAATCAGATGCCAACACTAGATGGTTGCAACCTTTTGCATTGTTTGCCTTTGAGCAATTAGGTGTCAATTGTTTGTTCATCTCCTTTCTTCAGGAGACGTGAACAGATGTACAGTATAAGATGAATTGTTACTGACTGGAGGGAAACTCTCAAAAGGCTTCGTTAATATTATTCGGCGGATAATACATGGGTTAGCTGTCACAGGACCGTCGTGACATATCATTATTGATAAATACGTGTATAAACCTGGTTATTATCCTAACCTTTATTAACTATTCATAGAGTAAGAACACATCTTTGTAGCCGGATGAAAGAAGCCGAGCTGTCAAACATACTGTGCGAAGGAGTGTGTTTCCTCTGGACGCAGGCGTGCTCAGCCAGCATGCCTCGCTCACATATATTGTCTTGGCTTTGAAGGCGAGCTGTCATGCATGTTTGATCACAGGCTAAAACAGACACTCAGAAGTCCCACAGTCTTCTCTTCTAGAGCTGGGAATTACATTTCCGCTAGTGACATTTCTGATCCTATGCCATTTCTCCACTTGCATGGAATATTTGCTAATGACCAAACACACCTCCAGAAACGGGCCGAGAATAGAAGGGCTCCTCCTCAACATCTGCTCCCTCCGTCTCTCCGATGGTTCCCAGGAGATCTCCAAGACTAGATCCCTTCCTCCTTTCCACCCTTCCTCCCCACTATTTACTCAGAGGGTGCACTGAAGGAGCAGGTTGTCCTGGTAACAAGTGTAGAGAAATTCAGAAATTACACACGCACAAACACCATGTACGACCGAGCCAAATAACATACGTCATAGATGGGATGTTTCTTTTCTGAAGCCAATCATCACACGTTGGGATCTTTGAATATCCTCCCAAACAACATTTAATTATTGAGCTGTGATGTCTGGAAGTAAAAACAAACATGGAACAGGATGCTGTGAGCTTAGCAGCTTTGTTGACATATAAACAATATAAACAAGCTCCCCACCTGCATATGGAGGAACCATGTCAACAGGTTGTAAAACAAGCATAACCAAAACATACATAACCCCTAGACTACATGCTCTCCAGGTTAAGCTACTAACATGAGCTCACTTCCTGTAACAACATATTTGACTAATTTATTAAATGTTCATACATTTTCTTAATGGGAACAAAACATGAATTGGGATAGTAAGATCCTTCTCGGGTTGATTAAGACTATGTTAACATTACAAGCAAATGTGACCCACATTATTGCCCTTATGTGACACAAACATGACGTTTTAAGAGTAATTTGGACAATGAAATGGATTTTTTTCAATCAGAGCTAAATACATATCTGATTACTGGCCAATGTGGCGCCCGTGAAAACAATCATATCTGAATTCATTTGTTTCCCACCTCATGCCTCACTGTGCGGGTGCAGATCATTCACTGTTTAAAGTGGACTGTTGAAACTACACTCGCCAGCCGATAGAGACCAGCTGACGCTCGAAGCTTTTCTTTTGAGTCCTGCTGTGACAGCCTAGTCATGAGGCCCTGACAGAGATATCCAAAAGTTAAGTTTTGGAGGAACTTTTACGCTTTGAAACCCTCCATGTCGCAGCCCCACCCCCACCAATCCTAACTCCTCTCTCACATCTCCACCTTCATCTCCTCAACGTATAGCACCTTGTCGTCCGACCTCGACAGCAAGTCATTCGGGAGATGAACACTTGAACCGCTACAGTATGTCATTTATTTGTTGTCTTTCCAACATTTATAATGTTATTGGTTGCATGCAGTTTAACGTAAGGCATTTCAAGGCATATATCCGTTCATACAGATATCAGATACGGGCAATAGTGTAAGGTATTGAATTACATTTACTCAAGTGCTATAGTTAAGTACGACTTTGGGGTACTTCGTACTTGTACTTTACATAAGTAATTCCATGTTATGCTACTTTATGCCTCTACTCCACTATATTTTGTAAATCAACGTTGTCATTTTTATTCTACTACATTTACTTAACAAAATTAGTAACTAATTACTTTACATATTCATATTATCACCTACTGTAATACATAATATAAATGAACTTAAACATACACTATAATATATCATTATAGATTAAGATATTGAGCAGCAGTTTACAAAGCTATCTACTTAACTCCACCTTTAACAGCAGTGATGAACACTTTAATGCATCATAATAGTAATCCAGTATTTAATATACATATATATCATACTAGAATGTGACGATACGCACAATAAGTACTTTTACTTTTGGTACTTTAAGTATATTTTTATGCCAATACCTTTGCAATTGTGCTTAAGTACAATTTAGAATGCAGTACTTTGACTTGTAACAGTATTTGTATACTGTAGTATTTCTACTTTTACTTACGTAAAATATCTGAGTACTTCTTCCACTTCTTGATATGGGTCACTTCCAACATGAATATGAACAGTATCGGCATGAAGATACGATCTGGGAGACAAACCTGTAATGTGAGCTTAGCTTTAGCACACACCCTGTCGATGGCTACACTTTTCTAATAATATATTATCTTTAATCAGGCTATCCAGTTACTCAGACAGCCTACCCATACATTATTAATACAACCTGATAACGGTCTACTTTCTGTGATTTCACTCTAATTAACATCAGACTAAAAGTAAACACATTAAATCTATTTCAAACTGAACAAGAACATAGGCATCAGAGAGAGAAGGTGCGCTCTATGGAAAACTATTTTCAGCTGCCGCAGCGTGAGCTCTGAACTAACAAGGTGCAGTTCTATCAAAAGTTTTACTTCCTAGCTCACAAAACTACTATGCAGCAAATCCTATATCTTTGGTTAACATCACAGTGCCGGGTACGTTTAAATTATTGTATCAGAAGTTCCAGGACAATGACAAAATGAGATTTCTTTAAAAGAAGGCTTTAGAGTTCAGAGCCATATAATTCTGGTTTGGATCTATAACGTTTTATATGTCCATTTTTAAATGGGAACTGGATGTACATGGTTTACATAGAATATTTTAACAATTGTTAAGCTATAACTAAGATTTGTAGATACAACCTTTTCTGTTTCTATGACTTTCTTTAACCATTGTCATTTAAGGACATGCTTGATTTGACCCAAACATTCAAATCGATGCAGTATTGCTCGTTGTAAAAAATATTTGAAATGTGTATGACACCATTTTGATATGGATGTCACCATTTGAGTTATAACTGCTCTAAATCTATACTCACTACAATATTTTTAAGAGTTACCTTTTCGAGACCAAAGGCAGGGATTGTTAAGTACTCCAAAACAAAGCGTTTCAGTGAAGTATTCTCTCTAAACCAACAGTGGAAGTCAAAGCAGAGCATCAGGACTGAAGTAATACCTTGTCTGTGTATAGCTCATTTGAACCACTTGCTAACACGCAGTCGCTGAACCATTCACACATGTAAATAGTTGCACTATTCTGGGCGGAGGGAAAATGAAGCAGTGGATAATTTGCACAACTGCATTTCCAGGCAGCATTGTTCTAAATGTAGTGACATTTCTTGGCGACAGAAACGGCACAATTGCACAAGGCTTTTAATGGTGCTGAATGAAATGCAGGTATGGAACAGAAATGACTTGCAGATCTCTGGCAATATAAATTACATTTTCTGTCAAAACCCTCCGACGGAAGATAATACAGGCCGACTACTGGGATTTAGGTTTGCATTGTCTGAACTCAGAGTCATTACATAAAGCCCATTTGCTACAATGAAAAAGGAAAACACAGACCTAGAGTATGTCATTTCAGGCTTCCACCGCTTTTTCTCTGTAGTCAGAAATCAACTGAATCCAAAAGCAGAGTTTAAAAAGGAAGAAAAGGTTGTGGGAGAGATGGAAAAAAAGTGTTCAGACAATGCCAATGTCACTGAATGTTTTACATTTGTTTAGATATAGATTTTACAGCATATCTATTCTGGTGAAGCATTGCTGCTGGGCAAACTGAGATGAACAGTGGAGTGCGATGTAATGTTGCCTGACGGACAGCAGTAATGGATAATAAATCCCAGGTTCAGGTGCTGTTTGATCATAAATCACACTCACACTGTTGGCCAAAGTCAAATCCATCAGGCTGCAGTTCAACAGGGAGCAGTGGGCTGAAGACGTGAGAATGAATCCCATTTTGCTTAATCTTTGTCTCAGTTTACAACTGAATATTAAACAAACTTCCACAGATGCTTTGTCGTTATTAGGAATAACCTCAATGGTTCATTGGTATCTGGGGTTACAATAGGTACAACTCTGCAAGTAAACAAGCTGGATATGAAATACATTATAAAGAAAACCTGTACTGCATCAAAATATATTCCTCTGCTATAATTTAAATATTTTTCATATCCGTCCAGATTCATGAGTGAGGGGGTCCAGTGAATCAGAATGTATCATCTGCTCTGTGGCAGAAACCCAAGCAGTGGGAAGCAGCTGAAAGGTTCGCTAATATGATGTTTTGCTGCTTGTTTCTTTTACTGCAAGGTCATCATAAAGATACAAATAATCCCCCGTGACAAATTTGTTTTCAAAAGGTTTCACTCTCCTTCTCTATCATCTCCGAGAAATACTGCCCGATAGTGCTGACTCCAATAGAATGCTTTGATCGGGCCTGATGTATTACCCTGTCTTTCCTGCAATTCAAGTGCCTCCACCACTTGTTTTGGGGAAGAACGTGAGAGTGTGAAATGCTCCTTTGGGAATCCCACTGAAGGGCTTCTTTATTCCCAGACACATGTTGAGGCATGTCGATGTCCTAATCTGATGGAAACACTTGCCAATGAAAGATAATTGTGCAAATGCAAATACGCAGCGCAGTGGTAGGAGGGACCATTTATCAATGCGGCTTGATATTGCAGGCATCAATTTGCTTATCCTGGCCAGGGTTCAAAATGAAATGAAAATCCTGCAGTTGATGCTTCAAGCATTGTTGATACATTTATCCAGGATGTGATTGCACTCAACATGAAAGACAGCAGAAATGATCCGCGAGACATAATGACGTGCTGAACTGTGGGCTTAGTGTTCACGCTCTAATAGCTTCTAAACAATGCCTACTTTTTATTTTTTGCCTTTTCTCCAAGTCTCCATAAATTCTCAACAGCGCAAACTACAGCATATAAAGCAGACCTGTGTTGCTTATCATTAATAACACACAGCTTGCTCCCTGGCTATTTGCTTCAAAGATATGCAGGCTGATTTATACAGGAACCTGTTACAGAACGGCCAATTATGCTGTTTGTGTGTAGGAAACTCTGCCTTATGTAATGAGCAAAAGTTGAGATGGTTGGCTAAACCTGATTTATACATTATTTTAGCACTAACAGGCTGCCAGCAAACCTAACATGGACAATATATTCAGGATACACTGAGCCACCGGAGAAAACATTTAGGTCTACCCAACACAAAATCACAAGTGATAAAATTAAAATGCTGCAGTAAAAGCTCATCAAAATAAAAGCCATTCTGCAAAATGGCAACATTGGCACAAGCTAATGGCTACACAGTCTTGACCTATGTCGTGTTAGTCATCCCAAAATAAACAAGGCCCCCTTTATACTCTTATTAGTGGAGAAGAGGATGGATCTTAAAAGTTGCTTTGAAGCAGGATTTGGGACCCGAGCCTCTGCTTTTTGTTAATCAATATGTCTCAAGAGCCACTTCCTCTTTAATGGCTAGCTGATCAAGGCCAGCAAGGAACAAACCTCATCATTGCATTTTATTGGAACTAAAATGACAAAACCAAAAGGAAAAAGGCTGTAAGCACTTAGTTTAATTTTCCTTCAATTAAACTTGGTCTTACTTCTCCAGCAATTTGATTAGATTTAAACATTTTAAGGAAAAAGTCAATCCTCATATAGCAGACAATGCCCACTTTATAATAATAACACTGTGATTTTGTATAATTGGCATAAACATCTGACTCACACCTCATATTTTTAGCTTTCATATAAACTCGTGTCCTATATTAGCTTCAAACCATACTCAGATATTGTCTAAATAAATAGAAGTGTTTTTTTGTCTGAACACCTTTAATTAGTATGTTTCAGTAAAAAAGTCAATAGTGACCAATATTACATTATCACAGGTGTTAATATTTCATAAGCTGGGATGTACGCTGATGTTAGCCATCTACCTTTCTCCTTGCTTGTTCAGGAGCACCATTCTCTTTTAAAAAGGGAAAAGCATAAAACCTGACCTTACTATCTCCGCTTGAAGAAGGTAATGTTAAAAATCCAGATCAGGCTCACCTGGTGGAGATGGTGGAGCATGTACAACGGCTCAGTACCTGTGAGGAGGACCCAGGTGCGGCCGATAAACTATTACTTAAATAAACAAAACAAAACAGAGTTGATTGTTGATCACCTGATTTTCTACTGTGAGATGTATATTTTTGATGGGGTGCATGTATTATCACATTGAGTGCAGCAGTAACCTCTTTTTTAATGTTTGTCTTAAACGTTTTTCATATTACTGATATTTCATATCTCTCTTTTTAATATAGATTGTTTTGGAATATGAGCTGAAATACAACAAAAATATAATTTAATCGAAGTTGTGGCCTGATGGTCAAAGTAATGGCTTCAAAACTGTTGTACTACTTCCCTCTATTTCTGTGTCCGCTACGCCAAGGAAAGACTCAAGTTCTTAATTTAGCTGTTCTAATGTGCCAGATATTTTTATAGAAAAACAATGTTGTAAGCATTCAAGCACATTGCCACATTTCCAATAGTATTAGGAAACATGGTACCTCTAGTTTAACAGTGCAGTCAAACAGCACTGTGAGCAAATGCACTTGTCCTGTAAATATGTCATACACACTTCAGTGTAGAAAAGCTAGACCCATAATCCATACTGAGTTTTGCTTAGGTAAGCTTGCCTCCACTTTAGAAAACAAACAACCACAAACAAGAAAGCTATACTTGTATGGCAGGAAAACATTGATGTCTTCTGGAGTGACGGCAGCTTTGCCATGTAGACATATTGCAAAGGCAAGCTTTTTGAGCAGGGCAATGCATGGAAGTAAATGGTTTTCAATCTTTCCTGACTCTAGACAAAATGGGTCTTTGAAATCAGCCACAGCACGAGAAATGAAACATTGTACTTACATCCTAGCCTGTCTACGATAAAATTCACCTTAGAATAATACTACAGTACGCTGTACCACATGTTTCTCAAGATTCTGAGGGCACTTGCACTTAGAGACACATATTCTACGGCATACCTAGAGATCTCTATGAAAAGATTTGGATTAATGGCATTTTTCACATCGGTTAAATTAAGGGCACACAATAAAATGACGTCTCTGGAAAGTCCACAAGAAGTGCTTTTCAGTGAATCAATCACACAGCAGTAAAAAAATGTTGACCAATGATTATTGGGAATAGCATTGCAAACAATCCATAATCTGATTAATTAACAAACACCATATTTATTATTTACATTTGCTGGAGCTTTTGACATAGGGGGACTTACGCTGAGTGAGCAGGTAGGCATTCAGGCATCTAAAGCACACTTTGGCAGCATGTCTACTGATGGATGCATAATGGCTGTTTCCAGAACTGACTGCATGACCTTTTAGCTACAGGGCGGTCTCTCTCATCACGAGGACAGTCCACTACCACAACCTCCATAAACCTTGGTGGAGGAATTTCTGGCTGAGTGAACAAGCATCCAAAAGTGCTCGACAACGAAAGGTTAGACAAGCGTCACCGCAAGACTCCCCCAGAACTTGTGGAGCTGTCAGTAATGTGTTTCAGTGGGCCCGACAACATGCTTAGGCGGTACTTATCTGGGAGAACATCGAGACAAGAGGAGATAAGAGAGTAGGGCTCTGTCCTCATTTTCCAGTTCATTTTTCATTTCCCCCCACCTCTCGCTGCCTTCTTCCATCTCCTTTGCACCGGCGCTCTGTGGAGGATGGTTGAATTTCCCCTCCTCCAGCTATCATCCTCCATGAGTTGGCAGAATTTTTCCAACAGCGTTTGGCCCGAGATCAGTGAAGCACCTTGGGCTCAGAACAAAATAGAAGCAGGACGTGGAGACAGACACAACCTCCCGCAGCAATCTCCTCCCAAGCAATTGTGATAGCAGGGGTGGCAGTGTGGGTTATTCTCTCTGTAATACACTTTAAGGCTGTAAGCTTGTTCCCTGCACAGTGGAGAGGCCTGAACCCCCCCCTGCATGACTCTCTCTTAACAGTCAGACAAACACACATCCAATCCCTGGTTTGGATGATTACGCTGCTATTGACCATGGCCTTCTCATTCATGTATAATTTGTGTGAGAGAATTCACACGTCATTTTATGGCTGAAAGAGAAATCCAGCCGAGCTTATTTTTCTTTTGTGTCAACAAGGAAGGGACTTAAACGTTCCAAGGCTGCTGGTGTTCATTCTGCTTTACAGTTGCCTTGACAATAAACTACATCTCACTTCCAAGGAGCAGGTTTACTGAATTACCTGTAAAACTTTGCTGAGTAAAACGTGATGTCCAACGTTTCTAAAGAAATCTCTGCAGCTTACTCTTTCAACCAGAGAGGGCCTCTGGGTGGACATTTAGTCTATCATTCAAGCTTGTTTTTGGTTTGTTTTATGGTCCATGAGTTGTTTCATTGATCACGCTGATAACAATGGCAGCTTCTTAGTGAAATATCAACTGCCAGAGAAAGAAATGTAGCTTTCTCATTATTAAAAACCTTCTGCATCCATCTTTGCCAATGTTGATGCCTGTGGTGATTAGGACTTGTATCGACGCTTTGTGCTTGGAGTCGTGTTTAAATATAGCAAACAATCAAGTTGATGTGTTATTTTAGCTCTTATTGTCACAACAAGCTCAATCCAGTCTGCGATATTGCAGATAAGAGAATTATCCATGTCACATTAATGGGACAAAGGACAGGGGATAATTTACATTAGCACATCTTCCATTGTCAACACAGTTTCCAATACCTCTGATACTTTGACTATAAAGTGCTGCTCCTCTGTAGCGGGCTCAGGCTGAGTTACACAGAGGAATGTTATTGTTTCACAAAGAGGCTTTACATTTGTGCCGCCGAATGCAAATGAAGCCTTTGAAGTAGGGAAATCTTAGAAAATTAGAGATTTTTTTCTTTTCTTCACATGAATAAACCTGCAAGCTACAGACGTTGGCACAAAGAGAACGGAGATGAAAGTTGTTTTGTTCGTGGTCAAAAACAACTAAAAACCATCTCATCTTTTGAACCGCCTGAGACAAAACTAAAAAGGAAGACTCGGTACTAGTAGGTAGTGTCAGTCTTTTTTGCTTAAAAGAGCATATTTTTGTTATTGAAGAGGAACCTCTATCAGGGATGTGCAGGCAATTACACCAAATGCTCCCATGCATGAAATCCCAGCTGGTTGTTATTGATACATTTCCAAACACCTCCAAAGACTTTTCAAATTACCTCTCTCCCTTATTAAAACTTAACTCATGCATTCCATCCCCCCATCCCCTTTTTTTTCTGAGGGTATGTGCAGGCGTGTTTGTGTGATAGTGCGGGAGCAAGCAGGCAAATATGCTTGAGAGAAGAGTGAGAGAGAGACAGAGGAGGAGAGATAAAGAGAGGGAGAGGGAGTGTATGTCGGATTGGAGAGCCGGACATACCAGCAGACAGCATCCATTTATCTCCTCCTGGAGTACCGATGGGCAGGGCTTCATTATTAGTAGGGAAGCTGTAAGCCAAACATATTTTGAGGCTCTTCTGTATTCAAGCAGCATACCTCCGCATTAACACAAGCCGATTCTCTTTACATGGCTGAATGACATTCCCTTAAAAACCCTCTGAAGGTCAAATTATTTGCAATACTCTAAGGCAGGGGTGGGGGACCTTTTTCCTCTCAAGGGCCATTTAAATTTTTTCAACATCCTCCGAGGGCCGTACAAATTATTGACCTCTGGTTAAAAATACTAAAATCACAGCCCATTCATTTAACCTTTCTTTCATGCTGTGCAAAGAAAAAGCAACCTCTTAATCCAGATATTTTACCATGACTCGTGC
>NW_011352147.1:57476-135447 GCF_000735185.1 Notothenia coriiceps
CACACACACACACACACACACACACACACACACACACACACACACACACACACACACACACACACACACACACACACATACACACACACACACATGTGGGAAATCAGGTTAAAGAGAGAAAGCAGATAACTCTGGCTTGTTTGTTAAGTGTGTGCTAATTGGTCCTAATGTACAGAGTGTACAGACTTTAGCTTTAGCAAACTAGCTAAGTACGCATTGACCCTGTGTGGTGTTCATGTGCCTGACAGGTACAAACAAAGAGGACCTTGTCTGTTTTGAAAGAAAATTAAGTTAATAGTGAAGTTTATTATGTATCACTCTGTACTGTAATGGCCTTTTTCCGTTTGAGTGAACACAGATTTGAGATGTATGGAAAATGTGAGCTCAGGTTACTCGGCACATGAACAGACAATTTCCAGATGATGTTCTCCACGTACTGTAGCTTTTTATCGTTGGATAAAAGTTGTTAACTGTTGGCAGGCAGCCAATCACGTTGGAGTTGTTTGTCTTTGAATACTACAAAGTGTACAGTATGAGACATCCTGTGAGACACAGTTCACTGGCTTCTTGGGATCAGCTTTAGTTGTCTGCTTCTAGCTACAACAACATCACTTAACTCTTAACTGTTGTTGTCCAAATGGACCAATCCGCGGAGCACCTCACACAACAGGATCCCTTGGCTAACTAACAGGGAGTCCCCATTGACTTGCATAGAGCTCCCTGAACGCTGGTAATAGACGAGTTGGGATCGCGGAGAAATGCTCTCCACAGATCCATTCTCACAGCGTTATAAACCATTTTCTTACTCAATATCAAGCCACACTTATTGTTTTTTGTTCGGCTGTGAGTGTTTGTGTGTGCTCAGGATGGGTTTCGCTTGTTCTCGCTGTATCGCCGACCCAATCAGAGCACACTGGGCTCACAGGGAGGGGGGGGGGGGGGGTAGGAGCTCCAACAAGCCGTTTAGGACAGAAAGTGAATACACATACTATACAGAGATGCTGTATGAGAAACCAATGTGATTTTGGAAAATTGCACAATTTAAATCTATTATAGTAGACCTCAACAATGGAAATATGATCAGTAGAAATGGCCATGACATGGGACCTTTAACCTTAATGTTTTATGCATCTTATCTGATGTCAGTGTGGTTTTACTCTAGTTAATTCTGCCCAAGGCAAACCCCTGTCTGTAGGCCTCCATTCACTTCGTTGACTCTGTATGAAGTTGAACCACCTCTAAAGTTTGCTTTCCAAAAGATGAAATACACCCCTAAAATTGCTAAGAAAATACATTTGGTGCTTATGAATTTTTATGAGATATTATGCATACATTTGTGTGAAAAAAAACGTCCAATCAGCACTAATAGAAACACAACGTTACAGTGAACTATGTGTCTCCAGAGATAAATTGGTGGTAAATGCCACGCATTATAAAGGGTGTCCATCCAAACTTGTTTTTTTATTTTGATTCAGTGATGCAATAACAGTTGGGTCATGAAAATAAATGAAAACAACTCCATACATGTGATTGTTGAACATGCCATTTTTTTTATAAAAGGTTAATATATACAGTACAGTGGCAAGCCTCTCTGAGGGCCTAAGATATTCTACAAAAAAATATTTTAAAACATAAAAAATATTTTTTTTTTTAAATATTTCTTTTTAAAATATTCTTTTTGTTATATTTTTCATTAGTTTTACCAAAATAACTTGATTTAATTGTATTTCAAATAACATTTCCAAATAAATAAATC
Source organism: Notothenia coriiceps (assembly GCF_000735185.1). Lineage (NCBI taxonomy): Eukaryota > Metazoa > Chordata > Actinopteri > Perciformes > Nototheniidae > Notothenia > Notothenia coriiceps. The sequence goes on from NW_011352147.1 coordinate 59,233, forward strand.
CTTCAAATCTGCCTGTTCAGTTTCTGTTTCAATGTGAAGGGTTAAATGAAAGAAGCTCGTCTCTTCGAGTTACTGCAGATAGGAGGTGATTGGTGGTCCAGCTATAGTAACTGAACGAGAGAGTAATGTCAAATGACAGTACAATTGACCAATCATATCTTCCCTCTAAATGGGTGGGCTTTATTTTCGCGGACTTTATGACAAGTTCCGCCCGCTGTGAAGCTTTTTTTTGTTTCCATAGCAAGAACAACTTCCTGTCAACAGCGTAAACTCGCCTTCAAAATAAAAGCATGCCAAATTACACTTAAGTCATACAACTGCAACGAAAGTAACAAACACAATCCAATATCCTTTTCAATTTCAAAGAACACAAATTGGGTTAATTACAGGTGTGGTTTTGTGTGGTAGAGGGTCGCTTTCATTGATGTGTTTTGCACCCCGGGCCGTTGTTTTGATATTCCGCTGAAGTATACGCTGTGACGTAATAACTCTTATTTTTTTCTTTTTTTTCGAGGGAAGGGGTGGGGATCAGAGAGCGTAGGTATAAAAGTCACGGCTCACCACTGATACAGTATATACGGATAAACACATTATGTCTTTCCTCTTTCTCACTCCTCAAACCCGGGGTGTCAATTTTCCCTTTCCTGTTTTTTAATTGCCTTCAGGAAGTTCAGATGGAAGTGGTTGATGCTCCCCCCTCACAAGCAGTGTGGATAATTGCAATCAGAAGCAAATAAAAGGCAAATATCACTCAGCTGACAGAATGTATGACAGTGTTCTCCGCTGTGATATCATTAAGACATTATAATTTGTAAATTGGACCTTGGTACGGGGCAGATAGCCGTTGCAAATAATAGTCATTCCTTGATGCTGGCAGGGACCGCAATCCATTCTTTTTGAATCTGTCTGAAACACATTAACACTTTGTGTACTTGTGCTGGGCAGCAAATTGAACACAGCACACCAACAACAGAAGCTGCAGCCACTGTGTAGCCACCATACTGCAAAGCACTCACAGCCTTGTCACAGTGCTGTATCTCTGTGTGTAAATGTAATTTTTAAACAGGATGTGATAAAAAAAGACGTGTATTTTTAAATAAATGGAAAATATTGTTCTTGAATTTGTTCATAAAAATGCATAAAGGTCTTATTTAAGCAAATGCTCCCTAACAACATAAATGTGAATAGACAGGTGCAGATGTTAGTTTATTGAAATGTTAAATAGATGTTATAGACAATTTGGCAGCTTGATTTGTTGTTTTAGAAACAAAAACATCCGTCCTCATTTCACTAAGAGGCTTCATCAGCTGACAGCTGCCTTGTTATAACGCTGCTTTCTGATAACAGTGGAACACCTGTATATTGTTAATACAGTAACTTAATGTATGAGCAGCAGCCTTTACATTTCAAGTGCAAAGCCACTGACTAAATCCCTTTGTGAAAATCAACCATGCAGTTCCAATCACAGTTAGTAAATGTCAGCCTGCACGGTTGGGCATTACATATTAATGTACACATTTAACTTTAAGGAGTTTAAGACCCCATGAGGCTATGCTGCCTTGAGATAATTGTTACTGCCAGCTCATATTAACTTGTTAACATGCTAAAGTTTAGCAGGTATGATCATCAACAAAAAAAGCTTAGCATGTATGCAAGCAAACACGAGGTAATTAGCACAAACAACTAAATAATCCTTTAGGCTAATAGATTTGCAAATACAAGCAAAAACCCAAATTGCAATTATAAAGAAACATAAATATAACAATAGGAAGAATATATACCATATACTGTATTTTAATAACAACTATTCATATTTTCTCATATATTCTATATCCACACTAGCTGCTCTTGAGGCTGTAGTTTCCATAAAACAAATCACTAAACCTTCGAAAATGATGCAAAACCACAGCGAATAATTTTAAAAGCTGTCATTGTAGGGGACAGAGTGTTCACATAAATGGTGGAATCGTCCTGTATCATTAACAAAAACATAATCAAACCAACCAGTGTGTGCTCAGTTACCTTTTAAACAAGCAACACAGCGCTGTGCAGGTTGATAAACAGAGCCATCAGCCAGCCAGATGCAAAATGACACTTGTAGAAGGTCTAGGACAGATGGGGGGGCAAGGTGTTTGATCTGGGATCATGACCGTGAAGCACAGACCTGATGTCCAACCCCTGAACTCTGTGTGATGGATTGCTTCCATCAACAAGCTGCTGGTGATGTGTTGAGCCCTGGGTGCGCAGTGTTCCTGCAAGAACAAGCTGCAGGTGAAATGGGAGATATTGTTCAGAACACACAGGGCTGGCGAGATGAAGCCATGGCAGGCATTAGCAAAAACGGGTGAATAAATCTAAATCGCAGCATTACTTTTTACAGCTTTAGATTTACACAACACTGTCTTCCTTTTTCACCTTAGGCGGTACCCTGACGGTAAGCGGGGCATTGCAGTCTCCTTTGAAATTCACTGTGATCTAGTTCAAAGATGTACAGACCCTAAGCTAAATTCCATACTAAATCCAGAGCCATACAAAAACTTCACTGGAGTTTGCTCAATCACCCGTTCATTCACTCAGTGACTCTGTTAGCCTGGTATGGGCACATGCGCAGCGTTCCCACCCAGAGGCTAATCTCTACTTCCCTGTGCTAGATTTCCTGCTTGAATGCACTGTAATGACATTTATATCATTTTGTGAGTAGCCCACTCATATTCCTTATAATTCCACCCTCTCTCACAGAAGTGCATTACATTATGCTGTATATGGAGGAAACATTGTGGTGATTACAGAATAAATTGTAAATTGGAGTGAATCTCTCATAAATTGCCCATCGTGGCTCTGTGCTGTGTTCTGCTGCTTGGCTGGTTATCATTAATTTTCATGTGGCGTATACTTTAAATATGAATTCTCCCACAAAGAGTTTAATCAACAGTGCATGTGCTCCGAGTGCTTCTGTAGGCCCAGAAGGTGTTAAATGAATCATGTATTGCGGCTGGGCCTCTGGTACCGGGGCCTTCAAGGTCATATCTGGCTTAAAGGGCAGAGGGCTAATAAACTACTCCCCCAAATTACTTTCTCTAACAGTTAGAGTAATGCCTCTAAATGTTATCAAAGGATGTCATTTTTTTATATCCCCTGGCCCTGGTGTTTCATTCCTATTTTAATTAAGATTCGCTGTGATTCAGCTCAAACTGGAGCCACAGACGTTAGCAGCTGGTTTTGAAGCCAGGAGAGAACGGAGAGAGAGATTTGTTGGAGTGACAAAGGCTCTCATTAATTATCCGATTGTAGGCACAAATCAATGCTTAAACACATAGAAGCGAGTTTTATTGTTGGATTCATTAATTAGGTCTTATTTAAATGTGTTCTTAGTGTGGGAACGAATGGAGAACTGCGTTGTACCACTCACGCAAATTTTATAAAAGCCTCCAGTGTGAGATTGATGTGGCCAGACTTGACTGTGACTAAACGTAATTTTCATCAGTAACAATTAGCTACTATTAGAGCTAGTCTTAAAAATTGGCAGCTTATCGCAGATTACTATTTTATGGCATGATAAGTGAAAAGAAAAGTCATTTATGCAATGCCAATGATGTGTTTTCGGTCATTTAGAAACTGTTTCTATAACTAGCCTATTCATGGTGTGTCCACTAGAGAGAACTAACACGTTTATGCTTCAACTGTTAAGTATTTTAAAGCTTTATTAAGGTGTCTTTCTACCACTAAGGGACAGAAAGATTTGAGATGTAACCCAACCCTGAGATGTACTGGCTCATTGGCTAGCTATGTATAAAATGCTTACATGTAACTTTTTACAAAAACAGCATATATCAAAATGACTGTTCCCATGAGTCATGTTTCTGATAGATTTGGTTGATATTTACCTGCCTTGTGGTTCATGATGGTCCTGAGAAAAGTAGCTGCTTATCTAGCTAAGTTTTCGGCAGTCTTAACCAGTCTCCTTTCAGTTCCCCCACTTGTGGTCTCATGATGGTCACGTACCGCTGAGAAAGTAGGCTGCTTATCTAGACCAGCTATGTTTATCGGGCCCAGTCTTCAAGCACGAAAAAAAAAAGGCAGTCTCCTTTCAGATTCCCGGCCCCCCCCCCCCCTTTTTTTTCGTGGTTAGCAGATAGTGAACTCCTGGCTCAACTGATTAAAAAAAGCTGCCTACTTTTCAATGTTTTTCAACAAGCTTATTTACAATTAGTAATACTGTTAGTGCTGGTGAATTGTATGCAGATGTATTCATTATTATTAGATTAGTTAATTAGCTTTGGCTTTGCAATGCTCCTCTTCTAATATGTGTTTTTTTAAATGGTTCAAACCACAATCAAAACTTGATCACAAGGCTAAATATCTCTCAATGCAGCTTTAAAGGTGGCCATGTTTGCACTCATAGCCATCAGTAGAGAGCTCTTACATTCCCATATCAGCCTCTACCGTATTAATTGACATCAGCAGAGGTGCACACTCCATGGAGACAATGCATCGCTGCCTCTTTTATTGCAATCTGTATCTTCCTCTCAGGGGAGATGAGGGGGAGAACAATCTTTTTTTGGTTGAACCCTCTAAATTAAACACTTCCATCTTAATATTGATACATTTGTTGTTCATCTGATCATGTGCATAAAACTGAACAGAAATGTGTGCTTCACAATTTTCTTAAGTCCAACACACTACCCTCTGTACATAAAGAACTACAAAACAGTAAGGCTATTAAATAAATGAGATGCATTAAAATGTCCCCAACATAACAATAACATATTTTCCCAGCGAAGTTGTTCACATACCCTCATATTACCACACATAATATAAGCAAAGCACAGTGTTTCAATGTATATGTTGTGCTTTGTCGTACATTGTTTTATTGTAAATGGCTCTTTATAAATGTGGAAAAATACTAGTTACACACTGCTGCGCTGATACATTAGAAAATAACTTTGTTACAGTCTCACTGTACTAATATAAGCCATACTGAGGGTAATCATCCTACAACTTAGAAGCTTTCTCACTCAAAAAACATGACTTTATTTACGCAGTGATTAATTTTCTGTAACTCACAGAACCAAGCAGATGCTTGTTTATCTTTGCCAAACAAGTACCCTTTGGAGGAGATGCTTTTTTTTCTAACTTGTTACTGTCTGTAGTGTTGAGAAGACTGGCTGCTCATCTAGTCATCTATCCGCCATCTGTTGACATTGGAGACACAGCTACCAGGTTATCGCTCTCTGCGGGCTCCAGTATTTGTGCTGTTTTGGGCTATTACTGACTGCAGGTTTTTGACAGGACAGTTTGTTTAGCTCGCTGGTTTTTATAGTGCGATGCCACAGTCAGTTTTGGTGAGTGAGGAGATGCATGTAATGTCACGCTCATGGCAAGCTGTGGCTTGTTCACAGAGATTAGTGTCAACACACAAACTCTCATGAATACACACACATGCTGTAGTAGCAGATGATGCGATCTTACTGAATGCATAAGCGCCCAAGTGGCACCTTGCATTAAAAAACACGCCTGGCAATGCCACTAAGTGTTGTCAAATGCTCCATAAACTGGAAAAGTTAACGTTCCCCGAAGGCACATCAGAACTGCTTGACAGGCCTACAGCAAAACTCTTTTCCAGGGATGGTAACTACACACAGACAGCGTTCCTTCAGTTGAAGTAAGCAGAAAACTTTCATCTCACATCCATCCAATAGCGGCAGTGTTATTAGGTGAAATGATGAGCATGCTGAAACCAAATTGCTGGTCCCAGTGCATTCACTATGCGCTCTGTGTTCACTTCAAAAGGCCCATTGAACCTTAGTAACCATGTACAGTGGATGTTGAATCAAAAACCTTTCCCCCACACAAAATCCCTAGAGCAAATACTGTTTGCAGTGTGCATCTGTATGTACAACAAGGTCAGATGTTGGCATGAAAATACACACTCAAATCCCAGATCTAAACAGCACCTTTCCCTAGATTAAAATATCTCTACTCACATAAACATAAACCACTGTCAGTAACTAGCCAGACTGAAAGGAACATATGTTCCACTATAATCACCTCATCAGCAGGAATTTCACAAGGACTGCGGTAGAAAATAACAGAAGCTGGAGGCAGTGTACTGTTTCCAGATCCATGTCTCCCCTCCTTTTAGCCCGGCTCCACAGGGAGAGGAAGTGTGACAACGTTCTGTTTGCTGTTCCTGCCCACCTTACTGCCTACACGAGCTTCCTATGTTACTCTTGGGAGGTTCACCAGGCTGTTTTAACTTCAGCAGACTTTATTCTACTTTAATTGTCCTGTCCTTGAGCACAGAAACTGTAAGCCATCGTCTCCCAGATGCACCCTCAGTTGGTTTAATAGTTTTTTGTCAGCTTGTTGTCTACAGTCGGTCCCTCTGCAGTGGATGATTAAGGAAAACAGGGTCTGATAGATGGAGCACCTGAATATCACTAATTGAGAGCTTTAGCTTGTTGTACTCTACAAAAACATATGAAGCAACAAATATACCCAGAGGGATCATTTCTATGCTCTATGGAAAGTCTTGTTGAACGTGCAAAAATGTTCAAGTAGAAACAGAACACTTTCACCCCTAAGCGTTTGCAAATATTATTATTGTTGTTATTATTATTATTATTATTATTATTATTATTAGGTTTTCCAATAACACAGGACACAATGCATTTGTTTCCAAAACAATTGCACAGCTAACATGTCTGTTGATTTTAATTTTAATAAGAACATCGATGAGTTTGTTATTTTTATCAACATGGCTACGGCAACAGCCTGTCTGTTTTCTTAACCAAGGAATAACCCAAAGAACCCCAAAGAACCCCAAAGAACCCCAAAGAACCCCGACCACTGTGCTATGATACATCCAGAGAAAAACACCTGGTGGTAGTGGTAAGTATGCAAGTTTGTTACTTACTGATCTTTCTGACTTAGTTGACATTATTATGGTTGTTCTGATACCTAAGGATAGCTATTGCAAGATATTTTATTGAGTTGTGGGATATTTTGTTGAAATGCGTCTTAGTGAAATGATTTCTCGTAGGCAATCATTCAAAGTATATTTAGGGCTTTTATTGTGAAAGGTGGAACATGACTGCGAGGCAGACTGAATTGCACAGTGAAAGCAAGGCTTATAGAAAACCAATCTAAATGCAGATAGAGTCAGTTTTCTTCATCTATTACATCAACATTTTAGTTCTTAATGATGACTTAAAGGGGAAATGTTATCTGTTTCCACATAGACGAGTATAAACAACATTTACAAGGCTTGAACCAGAAATCCTCCTGTGGGATTTTCTGCCCAGATATCTAGGCATAAAAATACACTGGTGCCCCCAGTAAATAAAAGTAGTAGTCATTTTGTGCTTTTCTATCTCCCTCCCATATATCCTGAGTGCTTGAATGCTGCATGTAAATGCCAATTGCCTCCTTTAGCCTCCAGACTCAGCGCACAGTTAAAGTTTAGCCATCTGTTTCCACACATGACCTTTCTTTTTAATTGCCCAAATTAGAGGGGAACGAGGAAGTCCCCACTCCTGTCCAATACTAATATTGAAGAAACAATAGTTATTTACAGTGACAAATAGCGCGGGGGAGCGAAGACTGTGTCAGCTGCTTTCCACCTGGCCATGTTGAACACCTGCCTCTATCCTCACCCTCGTCTTCCTGCGGGTGGCACCTTGTGCATGGAGAGAACTGCATTATCCAGGCAGCGCTACATCATGTTGATTCCTTCGCCCTGATATCAACTTCTTGCAATATGAAATATGAGAAGCTGCAGAGGCAAAGGATGACGCAGAATGAGTGTTGATGAATGGAGGATGATAGATTAATCACAACACAATCTTGTTCATGTAGTCTTATAATACTGGTTTAGATCTTATTCAAATGTTGCCTGATACTGCTTATTTGTGGTGTAATATGATCTATCGTTTGTTACGAAATAATGTGAAGGAACACATGGTCTCATAGGAACACAATTTAAGTCCTACTCTCATTTAGATCAGGCGTTAGTGCTGGTTCCCACAGAGGTTGCATAGACTTTTATGTGTCTAATCACACTGTTTTGTGTTACATGCTAGATTATGCTTCAGTTCTCAGTGTGACTCTTGTGGTGGAATACGTTTTAAGGATAATGCCACAGTGGCATTAGTTCACAAAACAGACAGAAGACAGCTACTCATTATAAACTATTCATCTGATAAGCTTGTTATGGTACATGAGAGATTACATCACAGTGATTATTCTCTTGAACCAGAATTTAGTTTTCACTGGATCTCAGCGTCACACACTAAAATACAGTAATTGCATATCACGGGAATACTTCCTATTACTGACCTTTTCTCTACACATGTTGTAGAATTGCATGTTGTGGAACTTTGCTCCCTGTAGTTGACTTGCTGATTAATCCGTTTGTATTTCATGAATCCTCTACCACTAAAGAACTGTCTTTGTCTGAAAATGAATATTTGTTATAGAGATATTTGCCCTTTAATTTAATTTAAAGTGCAAGCCAACAATTCTCAAGGTTGCCATGTTAGCATGTGAAAAACAATTATTTGTATCCGATGAATTCCCTTTGTTAGTAATGTTTCCATTTTTGGTTCAAGTTCTGATTTATTTTCTTTCATGTTTGAAAAACGAGGAATCCTGGGAAATGCCAGGAGCCATTGTTCGTCTGATACCCAGAACAAGCACAAAGCTAAGACCGACTCTGCTACAAACAGAACATCTCCTGTGTGTCTTCTTGTTCTCCTTTCAGTGGAAACAAGCAGAGGGAGACACATGACAGGCTGCCATGGTGATCTATAAAAAATTAAAGCTTGTAAAATAATACAGGCACCTTCTAGTAAGCTTTGGGGAAAATCCAGACAGCCGAATACAGAGCTTAGCAGAGATTCCAAACTCATCATTTATCCCGGACAAAATGTATCGGGCTCATTGGAGGTCAGCCCTCTGTTGTGACTGTGGTCCGGGCGAGTGTGTGGCTACTGGGCAGAGGTTCCAGGGTCACGCGCTGACATGCCACGAGGAAGGTGTGTAATGAAGCATTACACACAGCTGGTGCTTGCCAGGGCAGGCCCCAGGTCACAACCACATACTGTATGAAAGGTCATTTTCGGACAGAAACTGTTTTAGATTAAATGAGCGTTTCTATGGTGCTAGGGCAGAGATGTAGGCACTAGCTAACAGTAGGTTAACCTTGGTTTGGTGTGGCACTCAGGACAACCTAAAGACTAAGAAAAGATGACAAATGACTTTGATAGCATGCGATTGACCACTAAACCTCTTTGTCAATGTATCCCTGCAAAGCTGCAAAGCAGATCTCATCAAGTAATGTATAGCGGCAGTACAATGAACGACGAAGGGTAGCCCAGGGGTAATCGATGATTTGAGCCACCAATCTGTTCCAGGTGCTTTATGATGTGACTGAGGTAATTATCACCGGATCAATAAAAGAGTTTGTTGTGCAGAGGAATGGGTGAGGGAGGGGTAATTGGTTTCTGCTGCTGAACTCATCTTATGTATGTATTTTTCCAACCTGGGGATTGGGCTTGAAAAATATTCTCTCCAGAAGTAGGAAAAAGTCTGTTTGCCCTGCACTGTTCATTCCCTTTGGGTTCAGGATCAATAATAAGACATGTCCATTGGTCTATTTGCATTTCCATACAACATTAATATCTCACAAATGGAGCTTCAGTGAGACTTGGAGCAAATAAGGATATAGCAGGGTCGGGACTAAAGTATGGGAGGGGGGAGAGAGAAGACAAAATGTGCAACTTCAGAGGAAAGTTCATTTCATTTTTTATTTTGACTTGTATCTCTGCTTAACTGAAAATTAAAACACAGATTAATGTTTTCTTGACTTTGAGCAGTTTGCTAACCCACTTTAAATCAGTTTCCTGCTAAATATGTTTGAAGTGTGGACTGTGTTGACACATTTCTTTTTGCTGTCATCTTAAGAAAACCATATCTGTAATAGAAAGCTGGAATGATTTACAACAGTAGGAGTAAAACAGGACTACAGGTCAAGAGGACGGAGTCGCAGGAAACATGGTGGGGGGCTAAGTGACTGTGAGGTGTTGGTAATAGAGGTCCCACTCGGTTGGCCTGGTGACCTGGAGTGGAAGAAATGGTGTGAGGGTTGTAGAAGCCTTGGAAACAGGGTTTACTACAGGTGAAGCTTATTCATATTGATATGCATCTCCACCTCTGACCGACCCTTAGCAGCTTTAGCTAATAATCTCCCTGATGCTACTGTACTCTACACCTCACACCGCTGTCTTGCAGATGGTTCTCCTCAAATGATGTACCGGTACCTCTCTGTTCAGCTTCCTGTGGGTAAACTTAACCCCTTGTCTGTCCGAAGCCCCTCTTGACCTCTTTGTTTTATTGATGAGGGATTTCATGTCTTGTATAACCTGGTCTTTGCTGTTGTTTTATATAGTGTAACTGCAGGGACCGCCCAGTCTGCAAAGGACATTTTGCACATTCTTTTGATGTAGTATGAAACATCCAAAGAATCCTCATGTGCTTCACAGAGCAGCATCCATTCCACATAACACTGTCTTGTTTATTACTCATGAGACCACAATCTTATGATAGGCTCATACTGTAGGCCCACCTGCAGTATATTTTGTGTGGCAGAGAATAAAGCAAGTTTATTTTTGCATAAAACAACCCTGGTACCTTAGTCCAGGGTTGTGTATGTCTTTTTAGTGCAAATGTTGTGATTGCATTCCCCAGATGCAACGAAAAGGCTGAATGCATTGACATATTGTTACATTTTAATGTGAACTCAGCCTTGTTTATTCTTCAAACGTCCTTTATGCATTGTTGATCATTTAAGTGTTGATGTATTGTTAATGAGGATCTGGAATTTAATCAAATCAAATTAAACTATTAATTTAACTAATGTCTAACAAAATAATAATTTGTGTATTTTTATCTGAACTATTGCCCTTGTGCCGGTCACCTTCCCAGCACTAAACAATACAATTTGTTTGTTGTTGTCCCTCTCCGTTTGCCCCCCATCCTAAGCATTTGCAGCAGTCCTAATTCATTGTAAATGTGATTGATGCTTACAAAAACACTCCAAGACAGTATTGCAATCGATTCAGTTTGATTTATTGTCTTTGCAGTTTCAGCATGCATGGTAACAACAGAAACTTTCTGAGCGGCCTCACCCTGCAGAAGCGACCCCTCTGTATGGCTGTATGGTGTAGAATCAACGCTCCTAAGCTGTGCTCATCATATTTCATCACTGTAATTCACAATGAAGGTCATTTTTATGAATTGACAGAGGAAAGACCAGTTTTTGTCCAAACTTAATTAAAACTCAGGCGTAGCTCTCTCGGCAAAGCTTTTTTTTCTTCCTCCATGATTCAATAATCAACAGAAGTAAATCATCTACAGTCTATTGCATCAGTCTCCAGCAGGCTGGAACAAATGCAAAAAATAAATAGACCTACCCTGGCATGCTCTGAGTTACTGGCAGGTGCTACAAGGTTACTCTGTGGAGCTCTCACAGGCACCTTTACACCACATGGCCACAATTATCTCACAGAAAGGCTTTTTAAAGCACTGTGCTGTGATCTATGGAGTGCTGATCAGCTGTGATATCAGCTACAGTATACTTCTTATATTATCCTGTGATTTAGTGTAATCACAATATATCCTCGGTGCTGCTGGTGCCACTATAGCTTCACTAATTACTAATGGTGATTTAATGTAACTGTGTGACCATCCTGCACAGGCCCCAGCCCCGCACTGTTGTCCTTGTAAATTAGGTGTGCATCAGTGATTAATGGTTAACAGCCAGTATTCCAGGAGAAGCATCATCAGCAAAGAATTTAATTAAATGGTTGTCTCAATTACTTAGCAAACTAATGTAGCTTAAACAGAAGCTAACTCAAATGTCACCCACACGGATAAAGTGTTACATTAAGACTCAAATACTAATCTGTATGAATACAGGTGTAAAGACATGTTAATTGAACAATAAAGCATACGAAAGCAATGTAGGACATCGAAATGCTTTTTACACTAGAAAAAACATTTCCTGCAGAAAATGCATGTGAATGCTGTAAACTGTGAACATAGTTTGCTGAATGTACATGAAAATGCAGAAAAAGCTGTATATTTTATTAGTTGAATGGTCTCTGTAGTTGCTTTTAGCTACAAAAACCAAGTAAGTGTGTTGCTGAACTGAGCGGAGAAATGCAGAAAAGGGAAATGATTTGAATCAAAATTGTTACAGCTCAAATGCATTGCAATGACTTTGTTGGAAACTTGAAAGTGAAATGTTAAACTGGAAGAGTAGGAAAAATAGTGAAGAAGCTTAATATTTAAAATAAAAGGTATAAACAACAACATGTATAGCCTCAATGTCCTGAAATAGCTGAATAAGTTAATAGTTGAGTGGTTTCTGTAGCTGAAAGTAGGCTGAAGGAGTTAGATATTAAATGTAAGTAGTAGTGAATGAATGTTTACAAACACCTGTGTGTGTAAGCCCAGAGATCAAAGGTTACCATGGTGACGACGTTATCAAACACCTGTTTACGTGAGCCCAGAGATCAAAGGTTTCCATGGAGATGTGCTGTACAAGGAGAGCCTTTCCATTGCTCTGAAGGAGAAATAAACCTCTTACATTTCTAACTAGAGTTTCAAAACGGTGTGTGTGTGTGTGTGTGTGCGTGCGTGCGTGCGTGCGTGCGTGCGTGCGTGCGTGCGTGCGTGCGTGCGTGCGTGATGTTCAGTGTTTGTTTGTGTATGTGTGTCCCTGTCTGGCTGTGTGTGTGTGAAAATATGTAGTATTAACATCCAGTGTTTGTGTGTGCGTGTACCAGTCTGTCTGTGGGCGTGTCTGCTCTGATTACATGATGTCACTCAGGTGTGCGGCCCCAATCTGCCCAGCAACACCATGGTTACCAACTGCAGAACTGAGTCCTATTAAGAATGCAATGAGGATTATATCTGACAATTTTGCCACCTGTTCAAAAACTATGGCTCCTATCAAAAGAATTACCAGAAAGTGAGCATCAGGGAACCCCAATGAACTGATCAGTGGCGTAACTATCGCCGGTGCAGCCGGTGCAACGCATAACTGCATGAAACCGTATGGCACTATACATTTTATACCCTTTCTTTAGTAGAATTGTATAAATTGGCTAACTAGGTAATCAGTTCGTCGGTGATTTGCAGACCATGCGTGGTGAACTGCATGTTAGAGAAGATGAGATCTCAGACTGGCTTACAATCAAGTGGCAAATGCCATAATAAGGATGGATGATAGGCTAACTTTAAAAAATAAATAAATAAAATAAATGCCTTGCAATCTACCCACACTACCTTTGCGATCGACCGGTCGATCGCCCCTGCTCTACACTCTAAGTGATGATGTCATGCACTTTAGCCCTGAAGCCCATAGACACCCATTATAAAATCTAAAACAGCCTGAAAATGTACCAACACTTAAACAGTGATAAGTCAAAAACAATTAAAGATATCAAGAATCTGAAAAATATGTTTTATAGCTGAAGGTATTGTGATCATTTTAAAGTTGGAATGAAGTCTCTAGCTGAAAGTATGTGGAAGGAGTAGCATTTGGCGCAAGGTGTAGGTAAAAGAGGATTTGAAGGTTCCTCTCATTGAGTTACATGTTCAAAAAAGAGTTTAAAAAGCTGAATATTTCAAAAAGTATAAATTATAATTCTCCCATCATGTGCTGAAAAGGCTGAATAGTTTGATATTTGAATGGTTTCTATAGCTGAAAGTATGCTGAAGTTATTGAGAGCCAAACTATTTGGTGAAATAAGAAGAAGATGATTAAAGAATCGAAGAACTATACTATATATTCCTCCCCTAGAACAATAAAATAAAAAAGATTGGAGGACCACTTACCGTTGGACGACACAGCAATAGTAGAATTTGCAGGATATTTTTCGGACCTGTATATTTCCGAAATAAAAAAAAATCCCCCTAAATTAATTGCTTCTATCAACTGGTCCAATTCGTGAGCTGCACTGCAAAAGACAAAGTGCCGAGCCAAACACGGTGCCCTGTGCCATCAATCACTGCTCTCTATTAACTACCCCACCTCCCATCGCAAAGAAAACAATTAAAGTTAAACTTGTTGATTTGTTATGGTAGACCATAAATCACACTGGTATGTGAAACCCACCATCTCCTGGGGCCCCTTTTCATGTTCTTCGATCAGTGAGCCGGGGTTAGAAGCACTGCTTTGAACCTCTGCAACTGTTTGTTTAGTTCATGTTTGTTTTGAAGGAAATGATAGTTTAAATATGCCAAATGAAAGCTCCTTACGTGGGCCTGTAAGCTCTGTAGATGTACACATAGATAACACGCTTACATTATTTGAAAATAAAAAACAACTTTTCAGAGGGAGGGAAATACTGAAGAGTATGCCGTCTGTGTGGCATTATGCTTCTTCAGCACAGGAGAGAAGAGTTTTCTGTTTGTCTCAGCAAGATGTCATTTTGAAATGTGTAGTGACACATTGTTTTCAACAGCCAAAACAGGAGCAGCTAATGAGCTGTTCTCCTCTCATAATGTTCCCTCCTTTTGGGACTGGCTATTGTTGTTTTTTGCTCCTACATTTCATCATATTTCTGTTTTTTGGTTTTGACAATTCAAACAGAATGTGTGGATTAGACCTCTCCATCACTCTTGGCCACTTATCGGTCAGCTATTCTGGTCCTTGTGATGTCTTTGTCTGCCAGGGTAAGGGAGGTGGGCATTGTGATCATGTCTGGACCTTGAACGGAGTGAGTCACCATTTGGCCGTTACAACTCATTGTATGGATATGGGGCTGCCACTGCTAATAGTATGCATTATGAGCAGAGGAAAAGAGAGGTACTGTAGACCATGCTGCATAACTGGCAGCTCATATTAGAGATTCAGGGACGTTCTGGGATCATGCAGAGAGCACAAAGATTCTCTGCATGTGACGTTACAGGAGAGAGGAGGAAGGAAAGCCGCTTTCTAATGAGATACAGCAGAGAGACTGTCCGTGGCACACAGGAGACCTTGTTATTGTCCGGGGCAGGCCACGGGTCAGACAGTCTCCGTCTGACATTTTTATGGTAGGATTTTTGTCTGAAGAATATTAAGTGCACTAAGGCTTCACAAGTGATGAGAATTAACACATGTTTTGTCAACTAAAGCTGCTTCAAATCAACAAATCCCTGCCTAACTTTGTTAAATTGCATAACAAATTAGGTTAATACAGCCAATAACAACACTCCCAGTGGCTTGACAAATCACCATATCTCATTGAAATCATGCACAACACACAGCTTATATTGTCTCTTATGGAATTTCTTTTAATCCAATAATTGAATAAAAACATCACGCTCATCACCGTTTTGGTCTGCAAAAGCTAATCTACCACTCGAAGGGTTTGCATTCCATTGGTAAAAAAACAAATTAAGTTGTTGACACCGGATATTCATTACATCCAGCCGTTTAAAAAATGTCACTTGGCGGATTAGAATTGTCTTGGTGCTGTCTATTAATCGTAAGGTTCACATTTGAAATAAATGTGATTCCGTGTAACAAATCTCTTTGTGCTGAAAACAAGATAGGGAAGTCATATCCATTAAACAGTCATTCATTCTGCAGTTCCACCTAATTGAGAAAGCAGCATTATATTTCTGTTTCCATAACTTTACAGTTGGCACAATACATGCGGAATGACTTCTCTTATTACTGAAAAAAAAATCATCTCTCGGGAAAACATGATGTGTGCTTCACCAGAGCAGAGTAGCGCTGTGCAGAGATGTGAAGTTCACAATGTGGAAAAAACCCAAGTGAACTGCAGAGCCACAGGTCACAGAGCTGGTGTGCATCAGCAAGCTCTTGGAGCCATGTAGGGTACAAATACAAAATACACTCGGGCTGGCTGGAAAGTGTTCTCATAGGAGATCAGCATGGAGAATATACTCCCATGCAAGAGCACATACTGTACATTGGTGCCAACTTCGCCTGAAGCTCTTACAGCTAGGCGTTGAGCAGAATCTCAGCATCCGTATCTAAGCCAACTATCGTGGTGTGAACAAACATATTGTATAGCCAGTTGCCAATAAAGTCACTTTGGCTGGTACTGACTTTGATTTCTGGCATGTAATCAGAGCCCCGTCTCTGTCTGGCAGACACAGCTAAGCTAATGAGCTAAGCATGAGAAGTGTGACAGCCTACCTGCTGACTTCAGAGCTCAGACTTTCAACTAAAAGGCAGGACGGCTAAGAGCCCTGCTGAAATGCATTTCTTTCAATTAGACTTTGAGAACCCCAGACTCCCTTCCACTCAGCCTTGGCTGAAAATGATTCTGAGTTAATGTCACGGATAACCACAGGTTTGTTGTTTCATACAGGACAAAACAAACATGACTAGATGTTTGTTTGAGGACTCTGATTTGTTCAGCACTTACTCAGTGTTCTGAATGATTAGCAGCTAATGGTATTTGTTTGCCAGAATCATTGCAGTGGTTTTTCACAGAATGAAGTGCTATGTGTGCTTCAGGCAAAAAGTAAAATCCATGTGGGAAACTTCTTTAAGTTTTGGAGAACTCCACGAACCAATTTAAATGAGAAAATGTGTTGATATGGAATCATACAGCTTTGATTTGCGGTGAGACATTGGCACAATCTGTATGCACGTTTGACTGCTTGACAACGCTGCAGGGGTCTGCAGAGAAAGTCGAGGATTTGGAACGTCTCTGCACTTCACAAAAACAAAGACTGACTGTAAGATTTGCGCCGAAAGTTCAGTTGGTTCTGGGAGTCTGTTTGAGCTGGGCACATTCAAAACAATGTCACCCAGAAGGCTTTTTTGTCTTAGTGCTAGCTACACATAAAGATAAGAGAGGCGGAGGATGGGGGAGAGCGCTCAACCTTTTATGGGACAGAATGGGAATGTTATGACAGACAAGAAGCGAACACAAAGAGGGTCATTTCACAGTGAAGGTAGGGAATGACAAAAAATAGGTATGATGAACTTGAAGCTTTCAATTCTTCTTGCATGGTTTTCGGACAGTCTGCAGAACTGTGAAGCTGCGTGTTCTGCAGAAACATCCCTGCTGTTTGTGTGTGTGAGCTTTTCCTTTCCATTTGTATTCCACCAGATTCATCACCACCACACAAGGATGGCGCTCTGCCATTTCTTCTCTGACAGATAATTCTAAATCACCTCCTGCTTTAGAGACCGGCGGCTGCTGGGTTGTTTTAATCACACATAATTGATTTTATTTTAACAAAGCATATGAGAGGAGAAATCCTACCACCTCTACCTTCAATTATAAAATGTGTTCTTCTTTGCTGCTTTCATGATCCAAATGGCGAATTAAAAATAACTAAATAAAATTGTCGACGTGGTTAAACTTGAAATGAAACAAGCTGCCAAAGATTTAACATTCAATTCACACAGTGTTGAACAATCTGTTCCATTTCCGTCTGTGGCTGTAGGAAAAACGCTTCAAAAAACTCCAAGAGGGTTATTTAACAAATGGCCTCCCAGGAACAGGGGTCCCCCGGCTTTTACATTCCTGGAACTGTCATTCTTGTAATATGGGGTTATGTTGACCTCGGTAATCTCTACTCCAACTTAAATTGCATGTAATTGCAGAAATTGCTACGGACGAGGACATTTTGGTAATGTTTGCTCTGTGGCATTTTGTTTTACACGAGCCTACTACTCATGACGCCGGGCTCTGGATAAGCTGCTGGGAGCAGAGCGGCTCTGCTACAGATTTATAGTAGAGATTATACTTGCCTGCTGGAGAGTACCTACAGCCTCTTACCTATCCCCTCCAAATGTGCCTTTGTGATATATTCATAGATACACATGTAGGTGCATGCAGTGCTATATGTGATTGAAGTGAGACTGGATGTATGGCTACAGCTCAGGAATACCTAATCACTTTCCACAACAGGATTTCCAAAAATGTGTTTCTATAAATTGCCCCCCCCTGTTCTAAGAGCACTTTGAAGCAAAGCATTATATTGTTCTGAAACAACAGTGAATGTTCATGCTGTCGATGCTTGTAAAGACAACATCCTCTGCTCAGATGGTGGTGTGAATATTGTATTGTATTTGAAGCTGAAAGCCTGTGAATAATTGTCCATGATGAAAAGTTCTATAGAATCAAACCGAACACATACTGTAATGTAGCTACACACAGAAGAAAGTAACTCTCATCCAACAATATACTGTAGAGGCTATTTCAAATGCACTTTGTGATCCACTAATTTGAGCCGACGTTCCCTCCTCTCAGCGTAGAATGACGCACAGTGATAACTCAAAAATAATGTGTCAACGCTTTTGTCTAAGCCCCGCACCATGTGGGCCTGTGTATTGGCAGGCGATCCATGCTTTGACAAAATAATCCCTCTCTGAATGGCGGACATTATCCACCTCTGCCTCTCTCCCCAGTTGATCCGTATTCTGGGACTCTTCCATGTTAAACAGCGTGCAGAACTGCCCCTTGCTCAATTTTACTGGGTCTCCTTTCTTTTGCAAATTGAGCATTGCACATGGTTAATGATCATTTAAATATTATAAATGATGAATATTCCTTTTCTTTTCTGTAATTCTTTCGTAAATTAATTGATGATAGATAAGTGTGGCTCAAATGACCAGTTACAGATTTGTGAAAGCATCACATTCATTAAATGACAGGCCCATAGTGAGTTTGTCTAAATTAGCAGAGGAGTAAAGTCTCCAAATGACTTTCCTGTCTTGCTCTTAATTACATGAACTATTGTGTACATTATAAATTATCCTCATAACTGGACCCTGAATTGCTGATATTACAGAACTGCCTCCAGAGTGCTGCGTGAGATATTTATATTAAATTATTACCCGCTCCTGTTTATAAATCTTACCAGTTACACATGAGGACGAGGGATGCAAATTCAAATGAAAGTACCTAAAAGATTATTGGACAGGGTAATATTTTGCACTGGATCAATCATAAAAAGGTGACGCCAATGGCCAGACAACCTCTTAATGTTCAATATAGCCAGTAAAGTCCCTTATTTTGATTTATTGGGGGACATGAATTAGATGCATTTTAGGCAGGTCTGGCACTACGATTGTATAGAAGAGTCTAAGAAAATGTCCATACTTGTCACTCTGTTCATTACCATGGGAAACATTGCAGGATGTTTATTTTTAATAAAATAGACAAGAAAGCACTGTATGATTTAGGGCGTAATATGATAATATGATTGATTGATTGATTGCTTGATTGATTGATTGATTGCTTGATTGATTGATTGATTGATTGACAGATAACTTCCACAAGGTGTTGTCCGTCCTTTACTTAGAATTAAAACACTTTCACGCTGTGTTGTCAGTTCATGGCTGGTAATTGTGACATTTTGGAAGCATTAACATGTCTTGTTCTGTGTTTCGTTGTCCCTATCGTAATCCTCTCGTGTCAAATCTGCCAAAAACAAAACACACATTGCCAAATGCGATGCTTCAAATTGTGCCACAAATGAATGGTTGACGTCACAGTGATGATGCCCATTTTTTATTTACTATCCATGTTCCCATCAGTAAGTAGATATACAGCAAAACAAGTCTGAAGCTCAAAAAACTAATATGGATGATATCAGTCATCCAATGTAGGTAAACCCACATGTATTGGACATGGTGTAATGTTTGCACTGTATGGGATTTTATTTACAGCATTACTTTATGTTGACTGAGTCAGTGAAGCGTAACATCTGGTTGCTCAGTCGGAAAGGTTAGCTAGCTTTCAGGACCGCCACTGTGTGCACAGCAAAGTGATTATTCAGCACTTATGGAACACTGGTGCTGACTGAGGCACTGCTTAGTGACGCAACCCCCTACTACACCAAAGCAAGTATATATTTTCTGACTCTTAATACCACACCGTTTGGAGTAAATATATTCTTAATCGATTAGGTTATTAAAAGCGATTAACCTAAAATGAATTAATCATTCACATATTAAAGAAATGTAGCCATACGTCGGTGGCTCCTGATGAAATTAAACTTGGAGAAGTGGTTAAAGATTAATTGTCTGTGTGTTCTTGGGGCATGAAGCCATAAGCTATGAAAGTGATATTATGTAACTCAGTCATTAAGAAATGGCTGCTTCATGCAACCTATCTCCTTGGTCTGCCATCTAGCCGGTAATCTCCCCAGCCAAGGTCATGGCCATCAGCCATCAAGTGGCCATCAGTCACTTCCTGACAAAGTAATGCATATAAGGCCTAATCATTAATTACCTTCTCTTGACATGGCCTGCTTTTTATTATAATTTGTGACAAAGGAGAAATCAATAATGTTTTAATGAAATATATTGGGTGCCACAGGTACCGCTGACATTCGGTTTGCACAGAGGAAAGTCACATCAAACTTTTAAGTGGCTCTGTTTATCCACGGGCAGATTGATTGGATATGATTCTTCCCCAGCGTTTGGCTGTTCTTTCACTTAATCCCTGGAGTGCAGATGTTGTCAACTCGATTACAACTCCTGGCAAGAATGAATACACTTGGCATGGTGACATTTTTTAGATAAATATCT
Source organism: Notothenia coriiceps (assembly GCF_000735185.1). NCBI lineage: Eukaryota > Metazoa > Chordata > Actinopteri > Perciformes > Nototheniidae > Notothenia > Notothenia coriiceps. The sequence continues at coordinate 79,811 of NW_011352147.1, forward strand.
GTCTACTTGAGAAGACACTTTTAAGCCTGGAGCTCCAACAAGAATAAACGGCTGGGCAATTGTTTATGAATCTGTAAATGAATTGAAACAGAATCAGACATCCTTAAATACGTGTGTCCTTTTCTTGTACTACCAAAAGAGAGTGGTGATGTATTCATGGGAAGATTGAGTCACAGAGCTTTTCTTTAGTATCTCTCCAAACATATAGCATATTTCCGGCCACTTAACATAAATGTATTCCCTTCATTTGAAAGCCAGTTATCTTTTCAGAGCTGCCCAAGGATTAAACACGTTGAATGAACAAGGATCAGTGGAATGTCTGATGAGCTGACGTCAAACTCTCTATCTCTCGCTGTAAAATCGCAGAGGGAAAAAAACGCCTAGTGTCATCAGACTCCCATTATTATGTTTTTTTTCCCATCAAATGGCAACCTGATAATGCTTGTACGGATAGCCATACTAATTGTGTCCTGCTGCAATATGGAAATGCAATGAATGAGAAAGAGGCCCAGCAGAGGGAAGGTCAAGTTAATAATGCCTTGCTGCTAATGTGTGTACTTTTTACTTCATGCTGATGTGAAGGGGGAGGAAGGTATCGATAAAAAGGAAAACTCAACAAAACGTTGCAGACAGACAACGGAAATAAGCATTAGGGAAAGAGAAGAAGGGGAGTGAAGGAGAGAAAATGGGTGTTCACCAAAAAGAGAAATATTGGAGGGAGGATAGAAGATTTTGAGAGAGAGAGAGAGAGGCAGTGATGAGAGAGCGCATTAGTAGGAGAAAGAGAGGGAGGAGGAGTGATAGAGTCACAGAACAAAAGAAAGACAGAAAATGGGGAGGGAAAGCTGAGAAACAGAAGAGATTGAGGGCCAGACGAGGGGGGAAAGTGCTGGAGTGCCCCCCACAGGCCTGCTGACGTACCTCCATAGCAACACACACTGACCCACGTTTCATTGTAATGCATTGCTTGTGTGCATTGAAACATTACACAATGATCACCTGAATGATTGTAGTAATTTTCTAATAAGATAAGTGCAGTGAATTAAATGAATGCAATTTCTTTTTCTGACAGGCTTGTTTCCCCATCACATACAGTACACTATTTAGACTTCTTCAAATATATATGCAGCCTGAGAAAATAAGCCAACAGGAGTGTGTGACAGTGTTAGGACAAACTCCAACACCCAGAGACTCACCTTGCTGCTGAATGTGTGTGGAACAGGAAACTCAACACCCCCAAGGTCAATCAACGCATCACATCCCACTTGTGTTACCATGAGAACAAGAGGCACAGCAGTCTCATTTATATTCGCAGTCACACAGATGTACATTTGCAATAGCAATTAAATGCCATTTTGCCTTTGTAGGCAGAAAAAAACAGCGATTACAAAACCATTGCAAAGTCTCTGCAGCAAATGTTGATTTCATTAAATAAATGTGGCTTCTCGTACATTTTTCATTCCATCCTCACAAAAAACAGATTTAAGTTGTGTCGTGATGATATGCATGTTTGATTTTTCACGTTCATTTCTACCTAAAAGTGTAGTCAATACAAATTTAAAGTGGGTGTTAAAATGCCAAGAGCGCATTTTAAATAATGTTACGAGTGAACATGATTTGAATCAAACTAAAAGCAAAGAAGCCGTACGAGCAGTGAGTGCCCTCCGTCTCTGTGTCTTGTCTGTGAAGTTTGCTCAGCACCGTGAGGTCGCTGGGAAGAACAAATCCATGGATAGTTTAAACCTGAGGGTTGATTCTGTGGCAGGAACACAAACACACGCCCCTGTGTGTGCAGCAGTCTCGTCTTGTAACTGTAAAGGAGCTGTGCCAGGAACTGAAAGACCTTCAGCCAGGGAGAGCAAAGAGATGAAGGTGAAGGTTACAGGGGCTGCATACGCCTTTTTAGTTGTCTTTTTTTCTTACATCATTTAAAAAATTCACTCGGCATATGCTGCTGCTGTTAGGGACTAGAACAAAATGATACAAGTCTCCAATGCTCGACTCAGTGGGCTCTGATTTGAAGGGTCAGGTGTTTGATGACTAAACATGCCGAGGCTCTCTATAAATAGTGTAGAGCAAATGCTCATAATGGCCTCGGAGTGCTGGGGAAGCATGACTGACATTTAGCATGCCCATATATAACAGAAAGCTCCCAGACCTGCCCGTAAGTTGCCCTGTACGTAGCGTGGCAGAGTACTTATTGATCTGCAATTGCCTCATAAAGGCATTTCTCAGCAAATAAGAAACAACGCTTAAATGGTCATGCATTTATTCATTCTCCTCATGACCTCACTCTCCCGGAGAGAAGAGAAAATAACCAAGCAATCAGAATGAATTTCGAAAGAAATGAGTTGGATATTTAGTACATCTTAAGTGTCTATTTAACATATTCTTTAGTATTTAGCTAAACTCATCTCAAGGGAGCCATTGCTTTTATCAAGGGTAGCAGAGCTAGCACAAAAGCTACAGTAATGCTAGCAAACGGCCAGCTGACCACTACTGGCTCTTACGATGTTACAGTATCTTCAACGACTCTGAGTTTGACAACATTGTTTGACGGGTTTTTATCAGTGGACATATTTCAGTAGGATTTAATTATTTAATATGTTGAAAGATTGAATTAGGCATCAAGTAAGTAATTACCTGATGTGTCTGTACTGTTCAGACCTGCAGGAAGTCTTTAGCTATGCAATGTAGCCATGAATTGTATGAAAGATTGAAGTGTTGGACATTCTTCTAATGTGGCTTCTAATGTGGTTTTCCAAATGAAATTTCCCCCAAAGATGATCATTTATAATGGATTTAATAACGTGATTTGGAGGACAGTTAGCTTTCAACAGGTGTTTTTCACTTCATAGTTTATCATGTGTTTTTTATTTTTAAAGGTTTGCATTGTTAGAATCAGTTGGTCAAAAACAATAGAGGTCAGAGAAATATATGTTTTTATCCATTCACTTTCTGTGCTGGAGAAGGTTTTACTCTAAAGTACAAATAGATAGGCAAGGCTACTATTTGTCCATAGATCCTGCAACCTTCACTAGCTCAGGTCAAATCAGTGCATAGAGAGTCTCTGCAACTTCGTCATGAAGCTTATTATATAGGAGCCGGTGTTATGCGCCAAATGAACATTGTTATTGTATTTTGTGACAATGCCTGTGATTTTGGCAGATGAACTTGATTGAGCATCGTTTAACGTAAAGCATCAATGCATTAAAGCGTCCAATCAATCACCAGTAATAATGTGTAGAAAAATAAATTGTTTCAGAGTAACTGCTCCTCCTGAACCCAATGATTGACTCTGCAAAAATGGCACATCAATGACTGCGCATCCATTGGCCCCCGGCAAGGACTTGATAACAATAGCCCACCTGAACTCTGCCATTCCAGCTCAATGTAATCAAACTTTGTGTGCTCAGAAAATGCAGACATGTTAAAATCTGAAAGGATGACATTAAGGATGAGAGATGAACAGGATGACAGAGGGCTGTGTGAGACAATAAAATCAAGGCCATCCGAGAACCAAGATGGATTGATGAGTCCATTGAGTGGAGATGGCAGTCAGCCAGCTAGCACAGAGGTCAATGCAGAAGGATATCTCTTGGAAGAAATGATGCATTTAAGAGGGCCAAGGCTGCCAGGGTGGGCTCACTGGCGGGGAGAGAAAGGGGGCGATATGAAGTGAGCGATGGATGAGGAGGCGGGGAGGGGAGGCCGATATGTAGATGAAGAGGAGACGTGAGAAATATTTAAAATGAGCAAGAGAGATGATGGCCAGTGAAATAAAGATATATTAAGCAGAACACAGGTAAGTGGACAATGGGAAGGGAAATGTTGAAGCGAGAGTCGGAAAGAGGGATGACAGGTTAGAGGCGGAAGACAGAAGGCGACAGGTGGAAAAAACATGATGTGATGAGCCAAGTCATTTGAGTTAAAGCTCGGAGCATTAATGATACATTTGTAACATTACTCGTAACAATGTTAGCTGGTAAAAATACAAAAAGGACCCACCAAACACATAGTGTACCAGAGAGCCTCTCTTCTGGTTTCATAGCACAGTGTGAGCCAACGACACTGTGCCTGGGAGACTGGTTTTATTAATCAAAGTGATTATTCAATGAGTCAGGCACTCACACAAACAAGGACAAATAATGGGTTTGAGCCTTAGCCACCAAAATGAAAAATATCACCCATCTGCCCGTTGTGATTTGCTGCGATGGATCCGGCTAAGTGTCTGCTAACACCCCGGCTGGCTAATTGAGTTAGGTTTATAATGGCGAGGTCCACAATGACATTTATGCAACCCATCTGCCACATAAATAAACAATGCCAATGGAGATGAAGCGAATCAGTCAGAAGGTAACTGTCTGACTTCTCAAAAGGTCTGGGCTCTATTCACTATTCGGCATGCCTTCTCAAGACCCTGCCTTTATTCCCTCCACTCTCCGCTCCTTTCAAATCCTCCTCTTGACATCCCCCCTCAGCCTGAGGGCTGCGGAAATCCATGCTTGAATGTGAACAGCAGCCGAGGTTCCCTTCATCATTTGTCATTTTCTTCATCATTCCTCTCATTTCCGACAATCAGATAAAGGCTGCACTAGTTATTAGGCTACTATGGCTGATTGACATCCTCTTTAGAGACCTTAAAATGCACCTATTGGCCACCCCAAAGGTTACCAGGCTATAAAATAAAGATTGTTTCAGAAATAGTACAAAGCTTTTGTAAATGAGTGATAATGGTGGTTTAATATCGTTGTTTGAAAAATCTGAAGAAACAAGACAGGCAATGAGATGGAGAACATTCGTATGTACAATATAGCCTGAAAGAGTTCACTGGAAGGGTTTCTTCAAATCGGAGAGGTAGACATAAAGCGCTTAACTCCACTTTCAACTTGGCATGATAATGTTTGATGTGTCAGCTCATTTCATTTTCCTCTATTTAGAAATGCAGTCAAAGAATGAAATGAATCCCCTTAAGATGTCCCCAAGGGAAGTTCTTCAGATTCTTTTTTTCGTCCTCCATCTGTCAAAATCGTACTCTCACTCCAATACACAGCCTGCGGAGAATATAAAAAGGGAAAGTTGTCGTAAATGTATATTAAGCTTTTTAGAAGCACAGTTGACAACTACGGGCTAAATCGCTCAGTTGAAGCAGAACCTGTTTTCGGGCAACGATGTACAATCCTCATAATCCAGGTCATATATAGAGCTTTCTAACCCGCAGGAGCATCATACATGTATGCATGTGCACACTGCATGCATATATTGGGATAGATACAAAAATAAATCCTCTCAGGCAAATAACTGGGTCAGCTACATTTCAAATGATACCATAAGAAAACATTGAGATGAATGTTCTGAAGTACGTGAGAAGTATATAATCATTTTAATAATACAAAATCATGTGACACCAGATGAGTAGCAATAATTAGTCAATTGCATGTCTGATTTAAAGTTTGTATCATTTCTACTGTGATGTATCTGCTCCAGGAGTATTACTAGAGTCAGTCTGGTCTCTGGGGCTGACCTTTCGTGGCTTCAGGCGCTCTGCTGTTCTTCCATGTTTGCTCCACGGTAGCGATGTCATTTTGTGTGCCTCATCTGGCAGGCAGCACTAGTAAGTTTAGGCAGCTTGTGTTCAGGTTGTTACTTCAGCCTCTCCTCATTGGGCACACTCTCCATCTGCCTGATCTGTCAGCCTGGCAAATGTCCAACACGCTGTGGGTTACCCTCCCTTTCACTGCCACTGCATCCACATGGGAGAAGGAATACCTACAGCAGCGCTTTGATAGTTGTTCTAAAGCGCTGAAACACCCCAGCTGGCTTCCTTCGGGTGAGGGGCATACGTGTGGTGGTGCACAAAGAGCGAGCGCGCCTTGTAGTGAAATGTTGGACAAGTTAGACTCACCTCCTTTGACCACAGTGGCCTCTGTGCAGTCTTCAGCCTGCTTTCACAGTGACAGCTAAGTCCCATCCCAATTCAGCTGACAGGCCTGTTGCATCAGGTTGTGCTCCCTTTGACGTGAGAGCTTTAACCTACCTCGTTCAAAGAAATGTCCGACTCCAGATAAGTTACAGATGGCAGCTCAGCCCCCATCCCTCTCATTGTGTTTCAGAGGTGTGAGTTCCCTGGAGGTATCTTGGCCTGTTGCCCCATCCAGAACAGCAGCAGCAAACACAGACTGGGCTTTTCTTTCTCCCCTTGTAGCTTCACTCTTTGTTGGAGTCTGCAGAAATTCTACTTTCACTGATAAGCTGAAGCTGATGTCGCTCTGAGTTTCTGTTATATTTTCTGCCATAGTTCACGGAATTCACTTTTTTTTTTGTCATTTTACAAAGCTGTCAACACCTGTCAGCGTCACAGCTAAAGACCCACCATAAGATCTACCATGCATCAGCACCACCATCTTTCCCCAAGACCCAGAGGCACAAACTGGCAGAACTGGACTGATCCCACATCACATGCGACAGTCAGCTGAGAAATCTCCAGAGTTCACACTGTGTAGTCATTTTAAAACTAGGAGAGGCATTGAATGGGAGCCATGTATTGTTGAGTCCCAGATAAGTACATTTGAATCTCATTTGTTATAATCCATTATTACAATCTTTTTTCATCTTCTTCAATCTTCTTTTCATCATTCTATCTAATAGTCTTTTTTGTCACTAGGGTATGCCGGCCACACTGTTTGCTTGTTCTGCAAGTTCAACATTTAAAATAGTTTGAAGAAACTAGAAATTCACACTTTTAATACATCCCACTTTTACTGCTGTGTTCCTGTATCAGTCATCTCACCAAAGGTACTTCACTTTTTATGAGCTTGGATGCAGCCTGACATCTTCCCGCAGAGGTCTGTCAGCAATTACAAGGTCAAGGATAAAAACCTATTTTGAGTTAGGGCCCCCACGGCTCTCAGACGACCCACTGGAGGAGACCAAAACTTTCTCTTAAAATAAAGAGTTTCCTGCTCATTAGCATTGTTCGTCATCAGGTTTCTATCAGCTCACATTTTGTATTTATCTGTCAATTTCACTTTCTGTATTAATGTCTTGTTTTTTACAAGGGCCACTTTTTTTAGTATTTTAATTGTATTAATGATTTCATCACATATTTAAATACTATTAGCATGTCCTTCTTAATCTAACACTACACCCTTTTCCTATAAACGATCCTGTTTTTCTGTGGCTAGCCGCATTTACTACATTGATATTGATAGATAGTCACCCAGGGAACACCCGGATGAAAGGCACACATTTGTAGACATCGGTTCAGCGTTATCTTTCTCTCCTGGGATCTGTCCTTATTGGTTCATGCACAGTATGAGCCCCCTTTTCAACCTCTGGGTCCATCAGCAGGTCTGCTTCTTGAACTGCCCTGTTCATGGCGCTCTGCTTTGCCCAGATAATATTTGACTTTCATGCACTGTTGACTCATACAGTAGCTTCTGTACCAGTTTACTGCCAGGGTGAATTGTATATTATTTCCTAAAGATATTTGCTCTCATAAGGCTCTTAGTCTGTCTAAAAGAGCTGTTGCTTTTGACGTGAATGTGTTTTTATCTCTTGTGTGTTTAAAGTGCAAAGGAGACTGTCTGCCTTGTGGATACGTGACACATATTTAAGGCACATACCCGGCTCTTGAGTCATGTAATCAGCTGTTTGCTTTTGTTAATCCAGCTCAGGGCAAGCACTGTCGAAACAGCCTTTGTCCTTTGGATCGTGCAGACTATTAACACAGCTTGTCTGTGAGGGGGGCTGATTGCCTGGCAACACTCGCGTTCGCTCTCACAGTTAAACTGCATCTTCAAATTATTTAAATGACTTTCATTGAGAGATGCCATTGGTGATAACCGCATCTCACCCTAACACTGTCATTAGATCCTCGTATGTTGAAGTTAAGGACTCCAATTAACCTCTTTACTTCTCTTAGCTGCACTGCCAGGGTTTGTCAGGGTAGTTTCTTTATATGCTTTCCACAGTCTGCTTTACACCGGATGAACAAAAATGGAACGGGAGCTTATCTACATAGCCCCACTTTCCAGAGAGTAAGAAGTGTGATGCAACAACAGTTTGCCTTCCAACGTCCCCCGGGACTTGATGAAGTGCAGAATTAAACTCTGGAAGTAAGCATGTAACATGAAATAATTATGCACTGCAAAAAGACAGGACCTTCCCCTGGCACACTCGAACTTATCGGTCCTCAGTATGCGCCCCCACTCAAACTGAAGTTTAATCATCTGCAACACAAAAACCCCAGCTGATTGAACCTGTACCTTGTACCTGTCTTTCAGCGAGCTGGTATATACACGGTTCCCACAGGTCCTTCAAATCCTTCACAGTTTGTGAATTTGAGAGGAAAAAACACGGCTTTGAAAAAAGACATTTGTTAAGAAAAGTGCTTGCATCTTTATATTTTGTTCAAGAATAGAAGTTATTTTGAGCCTATAACGTACCATGTGTTGGAGCGCGAGCCAATAGAAGCACGTGTGTTACATAGTGATGTCACTATGTTAATGAAGTGAACAAAGGACTGCAATGGAGGCGTTTCAGGGAGGAGAATAGTTGTGAGAGAGAAACTCCCTCTGGCGTGAACTTTGGGGTTTTAGCCTTTTCAGAGCATTTACATGCACCCATACCTGTATAACAAACTAAGAGGAAAGGTAAACGCTTAATAGTGCCCCTTTAACATTGGTAATAAGGCTACAGTCTGCATATGTGTCTCCTGCAGTTAGGTCATTGTTTTCTTGCCACATGACAAGAGAAACATGCAACAATAATTAATTGTCATAAATGATGCCGGTTTTTGAGGCCTGGAAAGTCTTTTGAATGGTCCTGGAATTGGATGTTTAATAAGGTGTAAAAACCTTGCATCTTATGGTTCGCCTCTATTCTGGAAAAAGAACCTCATTGTATTATGTATATTATATATATGTAGTTGCGGTAAAAGAAAAATATCTTGTGCTAACAATAATGTGAAAAGGTGTTAAAGTAACCCTGTAAAACAAAAAAAGATAAAACCGTAAAGTGGTTTCTGTAGTTTACAAAGCATTTATTTGGTGTTGAAGCACAGTTGTCTGGTTGTCCCAGGTTTCAAGGATTATTAGGAGAGTTTGTGCTGTCAGGGACGTGCTGTACTGGGGCTGTTATAAATGGTCCGCTCCACTCAGGGACCAAGTATCCTATCAATCTAACACTTTAGAGTATCATCAGTACTTCAGACCTTGGTGTGCTCTGCAGCTCAAAAGAATGGATTGTCTTTTCCACGAGCTGAATCATAATAATGCCTCTTGTTTTTTATTAGGTCGCCGCAAGTTAATTACTATTCTGAACATGTAATCTGCTGCTTTGTCATATTATTTCTCATCGCAGTAAAGCCATTGTCGGGAAACCCGTGTTATTTTACACTACTGCCATGCATTGCTTAATTAATTAATGTATCATGTGTGCTGTATCTGTTTACTGTTGGATCTCCTTTTGAAATGCAAATCATGGCATGCACAAAAGATTTAGAAAACAATGTGTATAGCTTTCCTTCTAGTGTCCTCCTTCTGAAATGTGTGTAGTATCCTCATTGTAAACATAGCATTGTGAGGGCGCCGGCATCCTTTGTAATTCCAGGCTGTTTCTCCTGCTATCTATAAGAGTATCTCATGACTATTTCCCCGGCATTTTTCTGACCACTACCTCAAAAAACAGCATTTGCATCAGTATTGCCTGTATGAATAATGGATCAATTAATTTCAGTGGTACAGTAAACCCATGCAAAAGTATGTGTGTAGTTGTATCAAATGGGCCCACTGTCCAAAGTGAAGGATCCTTGCATATATCTATGATGTTATTGAGACTTTTGATCTATAGGCTAAGCTTTGAGCTGGCATCTCTTTGTACAATGACACTTGAGATCCTATTCATCTTCTCTGCCAGACGCTTCTGATGCCTCTCCCAGTATTATAAAGGATGCCCTCCAAATGTTAATCAGAAGAGGTTTTGATCAATTGTGGGAGAAATGTAATAAAACATGTATAAATGTGGTGTGGGACTCCTTACATTGGCTGCTGCACCTTGTATCTCCCTGCAGATTGATTTCTGTGCTGTGCAGCAGCAGAGTCAACTAAATATGTAATAGGCTCGCTATCTGTAAAGCTCTGGAAATTACAGATGGTTTTTTAATGAACTGGTTGGAATTCGATATATCACTTGAACATATGCACATGTGTGGGAGGAAGAAATGGATGTAGAAGGCAATCCTGTTGGTCAAGAAAAAAATGTGCTTTATCTCACCATCAGTCTTAAATGAGATCATCCTGTACACTGTATAATGTCTACTCCTATGAAGGCATTTTATGCAAAAGAAAAAAGTACTTCACATCTATTTTATCAAGCATTACCGTGGAAGGTGAAATCAATGTGATTGTGCTGCATGTATGCAGGGATACAAAGATAAGAGAAATACTGGAGCTGTGCATAAGCTTTATATGGTATTTGTCTAAAAAGAAACTAAAGAAAAAAACCATTTAAACCCACTATATTCATGGTTTTCACATATTTTAGCCATATCTCTCGTCCTGAGGCAAAACGCAGTCCGGAAAATCTCTCAGGAGGACTGGTAGCAACAGTGACTTCATACGCTGCACTGAACACCAGCATCACATAGTGTGATGATACAACAATGAAATAAACCTCTCAGGAAAAAACATGATTCAACATTACATTTCCATTTGACTTGTTAGTGCTCCAGTTTTGTCTATGTTGTGTGGCAGATTAGAGATTTTGGTTTTAAACATTGATAACTTGTCTGGGATTAAAATTGTAAGAGATTGTTTTGCGTTAACACAGCTATATGTAGAGCTGCAGTACTGAAGCTGAATGGATGGCAGCATTAGGAATGTTGAAAGCAAGTCTATGTTAAGCAATGGCTTCAAACAAGCAACACCATGCCAGGAAAGAAGATGAATGCCTCTGAATCATGTGAAGTACGTTTCACTCAGTGCCGAACACGAACAACATACAGTATCCCTGCTTTAAGTAACTCTAGGCCTGATTGATGATTCCAACAGCATCATGCCAGTAGGAGCTCTAGCTCCCAAAAGATGAAGTTATTTCTTTGTGACAAGTATGACCATCTGTGGACTGAACTCCTTCACTGCCAAAGGTCTGATAGAAAACACAATTATCAAAGCCAGACTAAGGCGTTTCTGAATCTCTCCTCTACACTCAAGTGCTTTCCCTTGTTGCTGAATAGAGATGCTTTTGATCTAAAACTTGAGGCCGCTGTGTTCTCAGATGACAATGAATATTACATGGAAAAAGCCTTGAGATGCAATTCGGGTTCCTGTCCTCTACAAATGATGTAGCGTTTGTCAACAGAGGCAGGACTGAGAAAAAAATCTCTCCACAGACTTTCAAAGGATTAGTACTGCAAATGGTTTAACTAGCCTTTGTGACAGCTGCTGTCACCTAATTGAAATCTGTAATTCATCATTAATTCTTGTTTACCACCAGCACTACAGGTGACAGGCTGATGAGACGTCTCCAAAGAATGAAATGATGAATGAAACCTACTGCTCTCAGCGTGTGTCGCGGACAGGTTGTCTGTGTATTTGGTTTCATCAAAGATAAAATGCAAGTTTCAGGCAAAATGCACCTGCAATTTTTTGAACCTGGCAACCACCTTATTTTTCCCTTTCCACACAGCGCTCTATTATCTCCAATACTGCGAAAGAAAAGGCTACGGAGGAAGAAATAACCATTATGAAACACAATTACAAGCTGCTCAGGGGTCTGAACACCCATGATGTGCATTACATCGGACCAAATGTGAGTGGTTGCTCATACATATTGCACTGGAGAGATTATGTCAATTCATTTCCACCAGGCTCTGACATCTTTTCGCAGTTAGTGTAACACTCAAAAATTGATGCACCTGGATTTCAGCCAAATCCAACCCCGCCCAAAGAAAAATAATTTAAAAGATGATTTCATTATCGCGCTGTAGTTTAGGATCCAAGTTTAAGCAGTGGTGGAGAAACCATTGCGGATTATTTTCTCAGTAAAAGTAATAAAAAACACACTGAAAATACCCAACAACAAGTACAAACTAAAACATGTAGGTAAATCGGTACGAAAAATTAACAATACAAATTATTCGAAAGAAGAGCCGGAAATACTCCTCTGTAAATCTTAAAACCTGAATTATTTATATGAAATAGTTTCCCCCTCATGTTCTGTCTGTCAATCTGTAACTGCTTCATCACCAGTGGCCTCGGCTAATGGACTACATTTGAACATGACCTTTAGGCTATGTCTGGTACAATATATGTAATATGCATTGTCCTTAAATTAATAATAACTGTAATTAATTTAAATGATGGGATCTACTTATGCTTCCAGCTGCACCTATACATTCCCATAGGTTTTGTATGCAACTACAGTTACCACATAGTTATAACAGTAACATTTACAGTATTTATAAAAGCATAAAGTATCATGACATTAAATATTCATATGAATGTATTTGGTTAAATTCAACCACTAAATTAGGCAAGTACTGTAGCTGGTTAGTTTGTTGCCTAGCTGCCAGCTGTTGATTGGTTGCTAGGTTACTGTTCCAAACTGCTCAATAAGGTGGATTGACAACATATTGACGTACATTGGCACTTACATGGCCGTGACAGATGAGCCCATTGTGCCGCACTCAGTCTGTTAAGGTGCGATGACAGTCAGAGCCACTTGTAAAGAATGTATTTAACCCTGGATTTCCACCTTAAGTCCAAAAGTCATTAATCATCATCCTCCCGTTTATTTTTCTGTAAAGCTATGAAGACACCGTTCCAGCATCTTGAAAGCATCTGCAGACGCGGTGGCACCTGGTTACTTTCATCAGCTCTTCATTAGTTATGCCTTAATCACATATCATAGGAGCTGATGCACCTGGGAGTGAAATGGTCTTAATATGGTTGCTGGCAGAGATGAGCTCTCCAGCTGTTTGCTGCCCTCCAAAGCTGTCAGCACTCATTTGAGCCAATTGCCCTGTGGAACTCAATAATCAAACCTGTAATAACCTCACACCACCTCCAATGCACCAGCGTGCACGGCCAGCCGCTCCATTTCTCTCTCCGTTACCTTCTCTTCCTTTGGCCCAGGGTTGTGCAGGGCTGTGTGCAAATAGCAAATTACTTTCTGACTATTTTTCTGTGTTTCAGAATATGCCCACCTGAAATAACCTTTTTAAAGGGAGCTCAAAAGGCTTTGCTCCGTAGTAAAGTGTGGCTTTCCCTTAGACCCGACTAAGGGATTTAATATTTGTTTTCATTGTTTTCTATATCTTGAGTCTTTGTTTCTGTCACAGGTCAAAAGTTACCCTTTCGATAGCTCGCTTTGGTGGACAATAAATACATAATTTTGCATAGAAAGTAAGTTGGAGCTTCAAGACTGGGATTATGTACAGCAGCAGCGAGAGATGGGAACTCTTTTATATGCTGATTTGCAAGCCTTTACGGAAAATATGGTTAGTAAATCATGCATTAAAAACATTTGATTATCTTCCAAATGGTTTTCTAGTAAAAAAAAAAAGTCCCCATCAGCTTTAAAACAGATGCTATAACGTGTGTTTCTTCAAGCATTACATTTAACCGGTTCCACTGTCAGTGAAGTGAGTTATAAAAAGATAGGTTTTTTACTAACAAAGCATTTTCCTGGGCCTGGATGAGAATGAAAGTGTATGAAATGTCACTGTGTAGAAGTGAAATGTCATCTAGGGAGTGTTTTGGAAAGTGTTTAATGACATGCAACATAAGGAAATGTCCCTTTTGAAGATGCCACATGTCATCAGATTTAAAGGATACTGTCGTCAACATGGCTGACCTTTATTGCATCTCGCCGCAGCTGCATTAAAGTGACAGTGGCATTCCCTTAGATGTGTATTACCGTATGCTTTCCCCGCTTGATGACTGCACAACATAATGCAATATGCTTGCTTTCAGCGAACCACATTCTTCTTTGTCACAAGACTTAATAACTGGGGGGCTCATTGTAAATGAAAAGAGGTTAAAGCTTTAACTTTTCTGGACAGCCTCCATTTTCTACTTTGCCTAACAAGGAAGGTACTGCATTCCACTTGGGAGCTTTCACATGTGTTTTAGTCTCCTCTGTGTGATGAGGTGCCAAAGCTACCAGGGGAAGGCAACTCTGTTTGGAGTCTGTCAGTGTGCTAAGGATCAAAGCCATTTGCAAAGAGCACACACACATCAAACACTGCCATGCAACGTGTTACCTAGCAACCCCAGACCAGGTGTTGCAGAGTCGGAAATATTAAAGCCCACATTCTTCCTGTTTTCTGCAAATACAATTTCAAAGGAAATCGATAACGCCGTGAATCTGAACTGCATGCGGGAGCAGTGGATGAGCTTCTTTCTTTTTTCTTTTTTTTTCAGACAACAGGAGCGCAAAGAAGATAAGAGTGTAATATCAGAAACCTGATGCGGGAGGAAAGGAAATATGAAGGAGTGATGCATATCCTCTGATGGATCACACTAATAATGCCCATATCCTGTCCATATAAGGGAAAAGCAAACTGAAGAGAGCACCAACAAAAACGTGACGTGCGCACACACCACGCCAAAGAGAGGAGTGTGAGATGCGGCGCTAGAAAGGCCCAATTCCACTGAGTGGCCATGTCAGAATGGAGTTAGGCAATTATGTGTGATGCAGCAGAGTACTGAAAGGGAGCCACGCTTTGAGCACTAAGGTGAGGCCGCTGCACCACACTCAGCCCTTTATCATGATTAGAACACAGCTGTCATATTAGTTGGAAATTATGCGGTGCTACAGTCCTACAGTTTAACAACGCTGAGGCCTGCTGTTACCGGCAACAACTGCATCAAACAGCGAGCAGTGTGTGAGGTCAAACCCCCCCAGTGGTGTTGTTTGAAAGGCCCCCCTGCCGTTGAGATGCAGGTGAAGCTGTGACTCAGAACCGTTAATAACAACCCAGTCCTCTTTTTCTCGCTCCCTGTCACTGCGAGGCAGGTTAGCTTTATTTACCTTTAAATGGTGATGGTCATTGCGGGACGCTAATGTGAAAAGCATCAGGAACAATATGTGTGAGCAGCCCCCTCAGGAACACTTGAGAGAGCACGGAGAGTGATGTGGCAGCCGCCGCCGCCGTCCCAGCCTGTCTGTCTTAGCCAGCAGAAACAGGTGTAAGCTGTGAAAGTGCTTGATGAATGTTCTCTTTAGTGCCGGTGACTGACTGCCCTTATTCAAACAGTAGACAGCTCCTCTGGCTAAGTACTCTGGGAGCAGATACTGTACATGGCTCACGCAGGCATGTAGTGCACCCAGGCAGACACACACACAGATACAGGAACACGTGTGCAGAGTTAAACAAAAGAGGACATATTTAGCATGTTTCACATGTATCACACAATACCCATGTTTGCTTCACTTTGATAAGAGCATGTGCTCCGGGAACGTGACCACTGATTGATTTGGTTTGTTGATGATAAGAGACATGAGCTCCCCACCTGTAGCCTCCCCCGGGGTGGTGTTTGTGTGTGTGTATGAGATGTATCCATTCTGATAATGATTACACTGCAAGGATGAATAGGCTGCGAGAGATACAGCCTCACACATGACAACTTAATCAAGCCGCACAAGGATAAAAATTGGATTAAAGAGAGAGAGAAGAGATGTCACTCTTTACATGATCTATGAATAGAGTCTGAAACAAAAGGACAGCAGGGGATGGAAGGGCTGCGTGATGGAGACAGTCTGCTCCCCTCTGGGCTGAAGGGATGACTGACAGGAGCGCAGGGTCGCAATCTGACTTCCCCTTTCCACAAAGGATATAAAGAGACACTTTTAAAACAAGAAGAGCTCGCCATCCAAACATAGCCTCCATCTCAACCAGTGTGACGACGAGATGCATGAAAGGAACAGGCAAACACATCTGCAAAGTCTCAGAGCAGTGCATCCCTTATTACTTTTTGGATTATTACTTTTTTCTTTTCTTAGCCAGCCACTAGCACTTGCACTTTTATTCTGTTTTCTTTTGATCTTTCTTTTATGCTACATGCAATTATATCAAGTGTGAAAGCAGAAAGGACTCACAGAGAAGTTTCCACTTGAACAGTACCCACAAGCTGCCAACCTGTACATGCATTGATGTAATGATAAACCATGAAGTGAATGGGAGATGATGAGGGCTTCTTAAAAGTGGTCATTTGTGTGGGAAGCTGCACGTCTGAGGCCCTCTTGTAACCTTTGAGTTGACACCCTGCAACGTGTCCCCAAGAAACCAATTACTCCTCTGTCTGATGCTTTTTCCGCGGCTCGATATGCCAACTTTTATCCATGCGTGGTCCAGAGAAGTAGTTATTCACTCTCAAGCTACTATTTATTTCTGTTTTGTTCTTTAATCTTGAATCTCATACATAAAAATTGCTGACGAATAAGATATCCTTCAAGCACAATTTAATGTATGCCAATAATAGAAATGAGAGAGTTAAAATGTTTGTGCATTAATGTGAATGTGTGTTGGGGTCAGTGGAGCAGCTAACAAACAGTTATACAGTTACATGGTGACATAAACTGGTTCACTTGGTCCTGCAGGACGTGCACCGTGCACCGCAGTCAGGAGACTAAACCTGCATTATCCTGGATACAGATAATACATTATGCATTCTCACACTGCGCCCCGTGTTGTCTAATGCACTGCCACATTCAGCCTCCATACAGAGAAATAGACTTTGTCATGTAGGTTGGAATGGAAAATACAATGATAGTAGTATTATTCTACAACAGATAAAGAATTGCAAATCACAAAAAAGTACAGTCCACACACACACACACACACACACACACACACACACACACACACACACACACACACACACACACACACACACACACACACACACACACACACACACACACACACAAAAGCTTCTTGTGGGCTGCAGTATGAATCCCTTGGAGAGAAAGAGTCTTCTTGTTCTGCCTTGATGCAACTGAGCTTTTCACTGGGGAAAAACGACGTCTTTTGAGCTTTGGTTGATACAGATTTCACGATTTGAAATCAGATGGCAGCGTGACAGGACAGTGTCAGTGCGTATTTAGATGATTATGAAACCTAGTGTCTGTATAACTTCAATATGTGCACTAATTAAATGACTTGAAAGGATTACATGTATTAAAAACAGTGGATATCTCCTTGCCTGAAACAGGGGTGGAATGAAATCCCTAATTACAGTATATATAATGTCAATATGTATACATCTTGTGATTTATTACACATTGTAGAAAGCCTATTGAGAAAGTGTACTTCATCCCATTGATGCAAAACTCATATAAAAATGGAATGTTGCCATAAAGCAGCATGCAGCATTGCCCACTACAGCCTAATAGAGTATATCCAGATAATAAAGGGATAGGCCCTGCAGTAAAAACTGAATGATACAAATCTCTGATGATAGATAGGATTTCATAATCATGAAATACTCAAAGTACTTCAATTACTCACAAAAAATAGATTGTGGTGAGTTTCAAATGTGGGGTTGTTAATATTCCCCCATGAGTGACTTGGAAAGGTTGTCTATCTTTGCTAATGTAAAGAACAACATACTGTAGAGCTTAGAAAACCAAAAGGAGTATTCATGTGAGAAAGGATAAAATAACATATATATATATTAGAATCAACATATGTTTCATTTGTATTTATGTTTTCAGGGGGACCTTTTGAGTTATGATTACATTTTTTGTTATGTTAACCAAATAATGAGGTGTCTTTTCTGGGATGCAATACAAACATATTCATAATAGATGTTTCACTGCAGCTTCTAAGTATTTCAGCATATGTTGATAAATATCCTAATTATTTTGGACTAGATAATCGTGACCATTTTCCATACGGTCCCTACTGCAGATATACTGTCATATCACCTAACCCTAGCCTGAGATATAATATGGAATAATTCAGTCACACACATGAATGCAGTATGAATGAATATATTCTTATTATATGACTGTGATTCAACGTGTTGAACCCTATCATTTCTCATTCATTCGTTCTCTGCCATACTTCCCTTCTCTGAAGCATTCTTCAGAGATCTTCACCTGAAGTACAACATTATGGAAATCACCTGCTTCTTATTCAAATACCTACGGCTTATTTTCCCTGAAGGACACTGAGTGATATGAAATATATGCTTCATGTGTTCATGTGTAATACAACATAGTATCATGTTGTGTTTTGCATGGGATATTCTCAGTCATTTGTACCTTTTGTACACTAAAGGGCGTCGAGAGATATCAGTATTGACCACGATATTTAAGAAAATATTGATATCATTTGAATAATTCACATTATAATAACATGTAAATATTCCAACAGCACTTAAATCATTCCATAATGTATTTATATGTGTACACTATTTCAGAGCACTGATTGCAGACTCTCCCTCTACATCTTATTATTAGTGAAATTAATTGCAGAAAAACTTAAAGAAACATTTACAAATAGCATTTCTATATGAACTATTTTGCCAACAATAATCCAGCGTGGAAATCTGATATTGTGACAGCTCTACTAACAAATACGTTTTATATATATTTATGTGTTTTTTTTCTTTCTTTCCTAACCACTTAAAATACTTTCTGTGTCACTTTAGCAGAGTAACTAGTGCTACAAC
This sequence comes from Notothenia coriiceps, assembly GCF_000735185.1. Taxonomy (NCBI): domain Eukaryota; kingdom Metazoa; phylum Chordata; class Actinopteri; order Perciformes; family Nototheniidae; genus Notothenia; species Notothenia coriiceps. The sequence goes on from NW_011352147.1 coordinate 98,494, forward strand.
CCAACACAAACATCTCTGTCTGGGGCAGACGCATGCTTCCTCAAACTTGTATCGCTCCCAAGTGGTGTCCTGCTCTAATCGAACACACTCAGCCTTTGCCCACTTTGTCACTGAGGAGATGGGTGACGTAGAGATGTGATGATTTGCCCTTTAAAGGAGAAACATGACTGTTTATTGCAAACAGTTGAAATTATACGACATGATTGGTTCATTCCCTTACGACTCTTTTGTCATACACATACACTGGACTATTATACAGTGTGGTAGAAGAACTACATCAAAGAATACATCTGAGGATAAATAAATATAGCTGGTTTAAAGGATGGGGATTGCAGAAGCTTATATTGATAGAATTAGCAGTTTGTAGTATGTAGTTAATCCTACTCCTTATTAATAAAGTACATGAAACACTAAAACCCCCAGCTGATTGTGTAATTATTCATTGAAGGAAATGTAGTGAGCAATTTATTTAGCTTTTTGTTGCATGAAGATGGCTCAGCGGATTGTGCTGTCGCCTCACAGCGAGACCCCGACCCGCCCAGCTGGAGCCTCTCTCTTTGGGGTTTTCATGTTCTCTTTATTTCTGCGTGGGTGTTCTCCTGTGGTGGCTTTTTCCTCTCCCAGGTCTTGTGAATTGGAGACTCTTAATTTCCCGTGGAGGGTGTGAACCTGCGTGTGAATGTGTTTGTCTCTATGTGTTAGTCTGTGATAGACCGGAGACCTGTAGCGAGTCACAGACACCTACGTGTACGGCTGCAGCTGCCAGGCACTCTGAGAGGATAAGTGGTTATACGAGATGGATTGATGGATGTAGCGTGTCAATGTGCATTGATTTGATTCTTATTAATGAGAGGCTAGAGATGTAGGCGCTTAAGGGTCACATCACTCAAAGTAGTCAAGTTAAAGCCTTGTGTCATTTGTGAGAGAAAGGGATTACTTTGGCAGTTCAAGTAGAGAATGAAAGTCTGAATTTAGCGTCTTACTTCAAATCCTACTTAAATGGTCAGGTGAATCATGATCCATTGTGAATCTGAGACACACAAAATGTGGTGTATAACGAATGTTCCCCCTTAGCAGCTCTAAAAAGATCTGTTTTTAATTCTGATTTGTTAGACCTCGAGAGTTCAGCAGATATCGTTTCCTTCCAATTCTTATTGATTTCCTTTTAGGATTGTTTATATTGTGTAATCCAAAGGTTCTACCATATAGTCAAACAGAGTTATTGACTATATTGTGTAACCCTCAGACTGTAAACAAAGTACAACATTAAAACCCATACGTTAAAAATAAGTTATAATACTTAAGTACTTAGTTAATTAAGCAGCCCTTTTAGTTTTATGATTTTAATTATGCTGTTTGAAATATACCATAAGTGAGTAATTACCGCAATCAATGAAGGGCAGACAAAGGTATAGTAGTCTCTTTAGATATGTAGTGCAATGGAAGTATACATTTAGGCAGTAGTTTATTTATTTACCATCCACTTTGGTAGAGTGTAATATTTCTCTGCTTATTATAATTTCCTTAAGCCTTCTGGGTAAAACATAATTTCCTTTTGTTTGGATTTTTTATTATTCCAAACATTATAGTTTCAGTATAATTTGGATGAGATGTTATTTAGGCAGATAATTCTAAAATAACTTAAATAAATGTAGCTGGAATGAATGAGATGTATTGTGTCATTATAATTTACTCCCAAAACTACTGGCAAAGGGTTCCAAGATTTTTGATTGAGCTGTTGTTTGAATGCAAAAAATCTGGCTCATTTGAATCGGAGCCGTATGCGACCACAGTGCGGTCGGTGGGTGTCCCGTGGCTACTTGGTAGTGTAATCTTTGTGGATGGCGGTTAATTGTGTATCGGTCTTAATTGCAAATAGATGAGTGCTTATTTAGGACACACATGTGCTCCCCAACCAAGAAAGCTCCACTTCCTGCCACTCAGGCTTCACCAAGGGAAAATAAACCAAACGGCCACTTGTGACCATGTAGCAGCATCATACAATGTCAACAATCACGGCTACTTTATGCAAAACGTGGGTAAACAACAGACTGAGGGACACAAATTGGCTCGACACCAGCTGTCTAATTAGCTTTGTGCTGCTCTTGAAAAGCAAACAAACAAGGAAAGCGGGGACGGTCTGAAAGCCGGCCAGCCATTGGTTCAAGTGTTCTTTTTCCCCCCAAAATCTGACGGGGCGCTCCGAGTCTGCAAGCACAGAGAAAGAGGGAGGGTCCAAATAAGACACACAGATTAGATCATATGTTAAGTCCCCACAAGGCCTTCGCTCGGTTATTTTGGAGGCACTGTAAAGACTCACAAGAGGCTCGGGCAGAATTTACATTTTAATGAAGCCGTAGCCGATTGCTATTACGTGGAGTTCCTCACAAATGCCTAGTTTAAGCTGCACACAAGAAAGCGTATATATTTATATATATATATAAACACACATACAACAAAATATAGCCCGCTGCATATGTGTCCACATTGGCCATGCTCACTTACCACACTCCTGCTGGGAGTCTGTTACAGAAACAAGTTGTCCTGTAAACATGAGAGAGAGCAGAGAGCTGCATTACACAGAGAAAGAACCCCATTCTCTCCCAGCACAATGGGGCTGCCGAATAACATTTGCGACAATTTTCCCTGATTTAGACAATGTTCAAAACACAGGCTTTTGAGAAGACGTGAGGACGAGGGAATGGGGTCGTCTTTTTTTGGTTGAAACATCATCACAGTGACAGGCACAGCGAGGGGGAGCGCTGCGACAAGTGGTACTGACGAATTCTGCTCAGCGAAAGACGGCATGTATCATGTCAGAATCGTCAGGACTCGTCACTTCACTGTCATTTAGCAGCAGCCGGTGTGGGAGTGAAGACAAATCCACGCTCCTGCATGCGTTGTTATCGGGCTCTCTGCAGTCGGAGGCGTGAGTGATGGTTAGTCACGTACAGTGGTGGTAAACTCCGTCGCTAATGACATTTTCGATGAGTGGCATCAAACCCACTACAAAGGCTCACTTTATATACAAAAATAGATCAGTCTCTCCCTTGTAAATGGCATGGGGCTCCTGGCACATCTTATCTGCGGCGCCCCTCTTATCACTCAGCCCTAGTGGAAACTATTGCCAGGTAGCAGGTTGTCACATGACTCACAGCGCTGTGACAAGCCAGTGAAGTTTGCCACGCCACTGGCAGCTTCCATATGATAAAATGTAACACAACAGTCCTGCAGGGGCTCAGATAGCCCCGAGGGGAAATATGAACCCAGTGGGGATATCTGCCTTATTAAAGAGCTGACCTTGACCATGGGGAAAACTGGATTAGTCCGATTTGTTAACAGGGACGGGGTGCCGTGGAAAAAAAGAACTTCTTCCTTTTCATTCTCTCCATCCCTGGCCCTGTCTTGCCTTTACTAGCATCTACTGTTCATTGTCCTGGTAAACAAAAGGAAAGGCTGATGCAACAGTCCGTGGCTCTCCCTGGCACCGCACTAACACAGCAGACCCTGACTCGGCACTCGCTGTGGGGCAACACTGCTTGAGCAAACAACACACTGCTATGCTACCTCGGTGTAGAAAAAGCATGATGAGAGGGACCTGCAGTCCATTGAAGGGATGAGAAAATTCTCCTTTTCTTCAGATAGAAATAGAAACACACAAGCATGGTATTTTGGACTTTTGGAAGGCTGGTGCAAGAGGGATGGGAACATAATCAAACTAAAATAATCTCTTTCTTCTGAGCTATTTGTTACACAAAGCCTCTATAGAAATAACCTTAACACCCGGGTTTGTTTAAAATCCATTTTGAACACTTGTGAATGTAGAATGAGAGGTTATACTCTGAGAAGAAGAAGGCCAGTTATTGAATGAATGAGTGGAAGGTATTTACATTGCTGAATTGTCCGGGGGGACATTGAATTGACCTTACATTATAAGACCCCCTCTCCCACATGGAGCATTAATGCTCCTTTCCTTTCAGCGTCCTCCTCTCCTCCCCTTCTCTCCTTCTCCTTTTCTCCTGTCGTCTCTTCACGGCTCGCTCCTTCTCCCTTACCGTCAGACGTTATCTCAAAGACCAGATCACCATGGCAACAATTAGTCACATCGTCATAGCCCACACTTGTATTTGATGGCTGTTTTTATTTTTGGAGGCTTTGCCGATGCACCCGTACCTCACTGGCTGATCGCCAAGTAACCTGTTCCGTGATGAAGGAACAATGTTGCCATCTGTTGGAGCCGGGTGTTTGCACACAGAGACTGAGGTTGAAAAACATCCAGCCTTTCTGCGATGACTCATGACAATCACATGCCAAATTAAGACCCTGCGGCTCATTCGTATTTAAGTTTGAAACACATTGAAGCCACAGGAGTTCCAATTTGAAAAGGTTAAAACACAGCATTTCCTTCCTTTGTAGATAAAAACATAGAGAAATGCTTTCTTGTTGTTGTTCCGGATATGAATTGCAGTCCTACACCCACTATGGGGTGGGGTACAAGCCTTTCTCAGGTCAAAGTAGAGTATGGGTAGCTTTATGGCAGCTTAGTTTTTTAAACATGGGAATATCTGGGCTTGCGACCAGGATTTGCATTTGTTCATTAGCCATATTGTATACCTTTAAAAGGGAAAGAGTCGTCTCTTGCAGCGGGGAACCAGCTAATGTGAGAGATAATATATTGGCTGAGACTTTGGCTGACTGTTACCCTTGAAATCTTGGATCTGTTTCTGCTCTCTGGAGGAGCTAATTACGTTTTTTTTCCTTCTAAGTCTTTCCGTTAAGTGATGTAATACCTCATAATCACAAATAATTTTCCATGTGGGACAGATCATTGCACTTATTATTTATTCTGCTCGCTCAAATCCATGCCAGCAAAACTATGTTAAAATGTTTACCTACATTATCAGTGAGTGCTAAGAAAGATATCCCTCAGAGTCCGAAGCACAGGAACAAGCCGGTGGTTCAGAGTGAGATTATTCATTACTGGAGGTAAATGCTTGGGGCATCTCTGCACCACAGGTGGGCAACACTTCTAAGACGAAAGCCCAAGGCTGCAAACGAGTTATTATTCTGGAGGGCTATTTAGAGAGACATTTAATTCAATATCTTTGGTCTCAGATGAACAATACAGCTTGTCCTCTAAAGATAAATGACTGACCAGACACTGGCACATGACTGTGTTTGCTTTCAGGTTTCCACCAAGAAAAGACAGCCGCTTCCAGTTCTTGGACCGTAAAGCTCCGCTCGGGCTCGCCAGACTCTGGGAAATAAGAGACAATTGGTTGCAGATGCTCAATAGTCTTCTGTACATTGAGGGAGTACCGTCTTCATCAGCTCTGCAGCAGAGGAGAAGCTACAGTGAATTGTAAGCCCTTTCATGTATAAACTCAATGTTTTCAGAGTTAGAAATGTGTTTCTAACGTTAATTAAGTTTATATTTTAACAGAATATGGTAAGATATATGGAAAATACATATATGTTCAATATATAAAAATTCAATGAGTTGCTCTATCTCTCAGTTTATCAGATTCTTAGCTGCTCATCCAAGTTTTAATTCTGCATCAGTCATTTTAAAATAAAAAAAAGGTGGTAGAATCTTTTCCATGTCATTGACTGTCAAGTGCACTGAATTTTTAAAGTTTCCTCACCAAAGTGATGCTATATTTGGCTGCATATTGTAACCGGGAGCTAAATGATCCCCCCCCCAAAACCCCCAGCTTAAAACTCTGACATTAATGCAAGCACCTCATTTCCTTTCATTATGTATTCATTGCGAGCAAATGTTTTGTTCTGTATCCATGCGGAGGCTTTTCCCCTTCAGAGGAGAAAGATACAGTAACTCAGGTACCACTTTCTCATGTTTGCACACCATATACCCTCCCTGCTCATACCACATTGAAAACATTATCTTGACACAAAGTGATAAAAATAGTTTGACTGGTTTTTCAATTCTTGAATTTCCGTGTTTTGCAAAAGCCTATCCCTTTTTCCAGGCAGATTTGCGTATGGAGTTTTGTGGAGATTATGAAAGCAAAAATGCTTTGACTATTGATCCTTTGCCAGTCATTGTTATTCAGGGGTCAGGCTCCAAATATCCTGAATATCAGTGCAACATTATACAGCTTTGACTTTGATCTGATTTAGGACTCCATCGGTTACAAACATTCATTTATTGTGCCGGTTTTTCACTAAGTACTGAACTGTTGTGATCTTTAGGAACAAGTCTTCCAGAAATCTGCAGAAGATAATGTGTGTGCGCTCATAATGAGCTCTGGGTTGAATTAGCATTCTTTAGAGAGGTTGCTTTTCGCCAATTATCTACAGTAGCTCATTGCACCAGTCGCCAGACCTTACATAACCCCATTTAATGAAGCTGCACCCACATCTGAACATAGACAGGCTGCACTCATTGTTAAAGCCTTTCCCCGAACCTTTAAATGTCTGTTGTACTAGACGTCCTCAGGACTGCATTGATCCTCCTGGGTACATTAACCTATCAGTGCAGCAGGCACTGTGCATTATGATTAAGCACATGGAAAACACCCACGTTCCTCACTCAGAGGTCAGAGAGAGGCAGCTACAGTAAACCACAAGGCACAGCATGGAGTGGAGTCCTGCCATTAATATAGATGAGATGGAGTTCAGGCTATGCCATATCTATCATGGAGCAAAGATACTCTGATTAAGTGTGTGCAGCATCATGGGGGCTATTAAGCCTATGGCACATTTGGACTACAGAAGGAGGGTCCGAGGTATTGATAGGGATACATGGTTATAAGGGAGGCGTGGGGGACACAGAAATGGCCAGCCATTGAGGAGCGCTGTAATGAAAGTGCATGGGGCTGGTGGCGCTGGCGGGCTCCTTGCCACGTTTCCCATTGACTTTCAACTGGACGAGGAAGGTCACCATCAAGGTGTTTAGAGCAATCTCCACAAATTGTTGGACTGAGGCTTGATAATCTCCAAGGCTTTAATGGATCTCAGATCTGTTTACCAAGTGAGCGCACCTTACAAAGTCATGTGGCAATTGTTTTACCCTCTAACACAATAATAGAACTGGAATTGGCTTTTTGATCAATGACATCAGTGGTTAAGTTGATATATTCAATAAGCACGACAACCTTGAGCCTCACAGAATTACTGTGTGTGTTTATGTGTGTGTCTACAAATTACAAAGAGAGGCGTGTGTGTGTACTGTACTGTGCAAACTGTACAGAGGCATTGTTACTTTTGTTCAGGAGCCATTAGTTTTAATTTTGACTTCAATATCTCGTTAAATTGTTTCTTTTTCAGTGGTTTGACCTGTGGAATATCTGTGAGTGAACAGCTGTTTACAGAAAGTGCATAATGTGATCATGTGCACTGTCTGTTCATTGCTGTATATTTATCCCCAACTCCCCAGGCGGCTGATTATCGCATGGGAAGTAACTATGATTAAAAAACTAAACTGCTGAATGTACAGTTTGAAATAGTGGGATATGGAGAGTGCTCGGTGCTGTCTTGTCATGTGTAAGAATTATTGAATTTGCACCGAGTTGGCTGGGCAAAGGAAGCCGAGAGTGAGTTTGTGGAGAAAAGGGACTGTGATCTGAGGGCTGTAATGTTTCCTCTGGTCTACTCTCAGGCATTAATGGTTGAATGGATAGGATTGGACATGCCTGAAGACTCAACCAGCCTCTAGATTAGCTCCTAGCTAAATCTCAACAGCCTGCATCTGAAGCTCAAATAAGCACTGTGGTCACTGCCCTCCCAATCATTCCAACAGCTCCCAAGTGTAAAAACCCTTCTCTCATTTGTAGCTCATTTATCAGATGGTTATGTGGTCTGTTTATAGGGAGACAAACCAACACACACACACACACAGAGCGAGAGAGAGAGAGAGAGAGAGAGAGAGAGAGAGAGAGAGAGAGAGAGAGAGAGAGAGATGGATAGAGATGACTACCACACAACCAGCCTTGAGTTATTTCACTTCTACAGCAACAACTCTGACAGGGAAAATGAGACACTAATATACACATTATTTGCGCAGCCAATAGTTAATAGTTACAGATGGTTATTGCCTCAGATTGCAGGAGTTCAGTCTCTTAGGTGGACACAACGAGAGGAGAATGGAGATAGAGCAAGATGGCTTCATAAGTTTTCAACAAGAACTACTTATGACTTGTAACGCCGCATTGCAGTTCAGATGCAGTTGTGAAATATCCACCCTTTGGAGCCATTTAAGACAGGATTCTTCTTTTTTATGCCATTTCTTTGTCATCTTAATTTCACTGCAGCAATATCCATAATTCAGAGAGATTTTCACCGCTTGTCTCTCCCATGTGAAAAAGTGAGGAGATGGATTCCCCCTAAGTTTCATGAAAAAAGTGCCAGACTCTCAGGCGAACAATGAAAACACTATTACAAGACTTGGCGCAGAAAAGCCTCAAAGGCCTTGGCACAAAGGCCTGTACAAATTGAGGAGATAGAAGTGCAAACTCATTAGCTTACCAGGTTTCCAATCACAGCATTTTTTATATGCTGGATGTCTCAGTCTGATGAGAGCCATTTTCCATGACTTCAAAGGATACCGCGCTGCCTTAGAACTCGGGCTGATGTTTCCGGCGCTGAGATATTTTGTCAGAACATATATGCCCTGATATGTTTCATCTAAGAAACTCTGCTGTTCCTGTTAACACATTCTATTTCATGACATTCAGCTCCCATTTTGGGAACACACAGAAAATGCTTCATTGTTATTTATGGCCATTTGGTTGTTTGAGGCTGTTTGCTGCTATTTCTACAGTGTGTCAAACTTCCCTCACCACACTTTCCTCAAGCCCTTTTGAGAGTGTGAGGCTATCTGTGCCTATCCGATATACAGCTAAAAGACAGCCAAGATATTTCCCAGATGACATGCAGCACAGAAACAAAACTTGACTTGTGTTTCAGGACAGGCAATTGGAAACTCGGATGAATCGGCTCTCCAACATGCACTGACTGCGTGGCAACATTTGCCAAAGCCAGATCTGAAATAGCAGCTTTGTAACAGGTATAGAAAGTGCTTTATAGTTGACATGAAAATACCTATGATATCACTCCACAAAACAATGTTTGATGACACAAAAATCACAAATGCTTCTGTTAACTATTCTTTTTGTGATGCAAATGAAGCCTTTGCAAGCCTTTTGACATATCACACGTAAGCACGTTTGATCTCTGCTCGTCGTTTGCTCTCTGTTCACCCAGCTGGATGTCTTTGCTCCTGCCGTATCAAGTGTTTGATCTGCAGTTTGAATATTATGATTGCACTCAATCTTGGATTCATTTACGTAAGTGACTGGATTCAAAACTGCAGCCACACGCACATACATTCATTGCACCCGGGCTATCAATGTGCTCCACTTTTAATCGTCCCCCTGGGTACACCATATGGGAGATGTTGAAAGATATACTGCTTTCATTCAGGATTCTGTGCTTTTTTTCTTTTTCCAAATGTGCTGCCTTGCACAATGACGGTGTAGGTAAGATATTACCCTGTTATCCCATTAAGGTTCGTACCTCAGAATATGCAGCGTTCCTTTTCAGACAGCTCGTCTCCTGCACCATTTTCCTCTTGTTCTGAGGGGTGCTCCTCCGCGAGGCTGCACTACCATCTGCTGGGGAGTCTTCTCCCTATCTCTATAACAGAGATTGATTTCACTCTCCGTCTCTGATGACATTGTACGACTGCTGGGTTTGAATTACCGGCAGTCTGATAAAAGAATATGAATGAACCAAATCTTCCTGGACTTCAAATGTGTGTAATCCATTCCCAAAAAGCATTGAAATGCTGTAGCTGTTACAAAAGCCTCATTGATGGCTTAAATGGACAATGACCTGTGACAGCTCCCATTTCTGATTAGGCTGGCAGCGAACTAGAGAGAGTGCTTGACTCTGTGCACAGCCAATAGCCACAGCTGTTTGACTCCTCTAAAAGACAGCTCAGCCCATTATGCAATTATGCATCAACATTAATAGCAGGCAATTGTGCAGGCAACCAGCCAGCTGGGATGGCTTTATATAACTGCCAGAAATGGACAACTCAAAGACAAATAGGCAACCTTTTCCTGTAAGGAGCAAGCTCACAGACAATCACACGCACACACTTGCAAGCACACAGAAGCCATAAGTTAGCCTTCTGTTCAGGCGCTCAGCCTTGAGACAGTTTAACAAATTGCCATGACACAATTGTAATATTGCTTCCAGTATGTCACATTGTTAATCTGTATAGCTTGGCTTACATTCAGGTGCTGTATATCGAGTTCAACCGCTGGTGAGAGTGCTCTCACACAGATTCATTGAATTAAGCCTGCATGCATAAAGAAGATGGAGAATGGCTGGGAGCGCTTTGTATGTACAATTAGCATAATGCCTTTAATTTTAGTACATCCGTTATCATACCCAAAGGATAGTTCGATCAGCAGACTATAGACATGCCCACAGTGTGGGTAATGTATACAGTGGATAAAGGAACCTTTAAAAAAATATGTTAACAAGAGTTACATAAATGAACACACATTATGAGAAGCGTGGGTGTGTTCTTAAGAGATATGGAGAGGTCACAGCAACATGTCTTATGACAAATAGAGACATAAACAGATAGAGCACACATCCTCTGTCTCTGTTAACACCCGCAGAGGGGTCTGGCTGCAGTATGTTTAATAAAAACACACACACACACATATATATATATATATATATAGATCTGCTTCTTCAGCAGCGGCATCTTGTTTGTGTGACGAGAGTTTCTCTTGAGCCATTTTGGATGCAGATGCTAAACTTGCCGGTCGCACACAGTCTGCCCAAGCTGACAGCAGCCTCCTTTTAAGTGGAATAGCAGCTACACTCAACCTCCAGACGAGTGTCATATACAAGTAAACATTTCTTCCGGTGCAAACGCGAGTATGCATTAAAGTGAAACGATTCTTGTATGTCCTAGGTTGAAATGTACCCTGGTTAGTGCTGTGAATAGTAATCACACTGCTGGAGAAGACCAGCAGTCTCTGCTGCCACCTACAGGTGCTCAGAGGCTGCTTTACTTTGCTGCTGCTTTATTCATCATTCTTTAAAACGTCAAGAATGTTTTCAACTCAGAGAGCTGCAGAAAGCACTCCCCCTCCTTTTAGTGTTTACAGTTTATGGCAGACTAAAGAATATTAATGCATTCTGATACGGTAAATGTACCCAATCACTCATGATTGCTTCAACGAGGGAGTAAAAGTTAGATTTGAAGTCCCTCACCGGCTGGGTTTTATTTTCACTGGGCTCCTGGAGGCAGATGCAGTGTGTATGCACACGCCACGGGGAAATGACTTGCAATCTAAACAGCTGTAAATTTCAGCTGTAGCGCGGCCTGACCTATGTCAAGATTTTATAACTCAGATTGATTGGATTATATAATGCTTGCTGTGACTGACTGAGTCCACTCAATGGATCTGTAAAAGGAAAAGCGTTGTGCAGGAGGTCGTGTCGTAAAGACGCCATGATAGATAAAGGCGGGTGCACTGGGGGCTGAAAGAACCGCTGCCGACTGAGGAATCTGTCTGTGCCAGCAGTTTTGGAACTGCACACAGGGAACACTGTATTTCACATTTTATTTCCCAGAATATAACGCTTGGGAATCACTTTTATCTTTGGCCTGCTGCTGGGACTGGAGCTGGCTCTACAGTCTGCCTCAGACCTGCCCTCATTTACTCCAACACCAATCTGTGCAAACTAAATCTTCTGCTGTAGACCACTGAGCATAACTCCTGAATTCAATTGGGAGTTAAGGCAGGTGTTATTTTCATGATTTGGATTTCAGATGTGCTAAGGCTTGTGACAAGTTGTTTTCTCTAAAGTGTTCTTAGTCTGTGAGTTAATGTAGTGAAGGGAAAGGGTATTTGTTAAATGGAGTGGAGAACCAAGTCTTCAGAGGCTTGACTCTGGACTCCTATATAGCAAACAGCAAGTCCTCTAATGCACACAAGGTAGACCTGCTGAGAGGAGTCTGTACAAAGTGTTGTTCATTAAACCGCTGTTAATTTGAAGGAGTTTATCACCGAGGGAAGCCAATCAGGAACAGGTCGAACTGTGATGTGTTTACTGGAACTAGACGGAGTCCCATAAATCTGAGCTTTTTTTTAAAGCGGCATAACTGCTAACCATTAAAACCAACATGAGGTGTAATTGCTTATGATTATGTCTTGTAAACAGTATCTTTAAAAGGTCTTAAAAAACAAAATTCTTAAGGTCCTCTAAGGTTTCTATCAGTCAACAAGAAGCGTGTGTTAGAAACACGAGGTAGTTTCAGGTGTCATTGAAAAGCAATTCAAGCCATTTCAAAACTCTGGCATAACTCGGTAATTAATCTACAAGATCTGAACAGATTACAAGGTCAGACATTGTTATGATAGTGATAACTGAGTAGGAGTTATTTTCTCAATCGCCATCCCTCAGTAGCTGAACAAATAATTGAATACCACTGTGGGCTTTACACAGCCACTCCACTAGGGGCAGATCCCTGAGTGTGTACCTCCAGGTTTAAGAGTTCCCGGGGGAAGGAAACTGTTGTGTACATGGCAGTGAGTCTGTGAGATGACAAATCTTAAAAGTCATAAGCGGCTTGGGAGGTTTCAAACTGGCTCAGAGGATCAACATCAAATGTATTTATTGTATTTGTATGATACTTTAGTAATGTATGGTAAATACAGTGCTTTACTTGAATAGTGATGTATTGGAGTGTATTTTATTGTTTTGGATAAAGTTGTGTTCTGTGTCGTTCTTCCCATGTCAATTTACACTTGGCTTGAAAATGACAAACATCTCCAAGTATCTCAGTTTAATGATTAAAAAAATCTGTTAATAATTATGAAATGTAATGAATGATTGGTTTTGTAAATAATGTATTATTTAATTAAACCACAAGTGTTTTACTCGTGACTGATAGAAGAGCATCTGTTAGCTTATTAGCAATTTGATTAACATTTGTGTCTATTATTCCCAGCATGCATGAACACTCAGCACTTCTGCCTTGCATCTGGTTCAAAGCAAGTCACAGGTTGGAGTCTTACTGTGTGTTTTTTATTTCACTTTGCTGAGTCATGGGTCTTAGATCTTAGTGTTCATTTGAATACTTACTGCCAAAGTCTTTATTCAACAGGACTGCTGTAGTTGGATATATCTCACCGATACTGAATTCTCAGACTCCTTTGAGACTTGAAGGAAAGAGACTGGCAACAAATTCCAGACGCTGTTTGGTTTTACTCTAAATACTACTCGCTGTGGCTGAGGCTCAGCTGAGTCCTGTGAATGAGCAACACACAGAGTATTGAACCATTTCTTTATTAGCTGAAATCATATTTAGGGTTGCTCTTTTACATTATCAATGTACTTAACCATCCTTAGATTAGTTTGTATTTATTGTCCAACTGGGGGATTGTTGACATACAAATAACAATACATCCATAAAAGGGAAAGAAAAGTGTTTTAGTTTGATTGGATTGCATAAAGTGTTATGGTCCCAAGTGTGAGCAGAAAGTGAATCTATGTACCTCAACAATGTTGACTGTAGATTGAATTTGGTCAAGTATGGGGAAATTAAGAATCTTAATTGAAAAGTATTAACAATTCTGTTATGTGTTATGTAATGGGCATTAATTACATATTTGATTAATTGCCATACATATTGTCCCAATCTGAGCTTTAACAATATCTTGACAAAAGAAAACAAGTGTTACTAAGTAAATGGTGACCTATTATTTTGGGTGTTTTCAAAATAATAGTTATTCCTTTTGAATAGCCTAGGTCTGCGCATGGGAACTGAATTGATATAGCTACTTTCATTGCTGGTGTTCTAATGAATTGGATGCATTTGGCAATGCTGCTTTTAATATGTTCATACATAGTGCTAAGATGGATGTAGTAGATGTTTATTAGCAACCAATTCATGAAATAAATGGTGTTTGTGTTATCATTAGACCATAAGTAGATCTCCTTAATAGCTCTTCCATTTAATAGTAAAGCCATTATAGTGAAGGATGTAATAAATGCTAAATTAAGCATGGTGTTACCACGAAAGACCAGCAGAGGGCAGATGTGGCTTACAAGTACCAACAGTCAGTGAGGACAGCAAGACTGATGCTGAATGAATTCCTCTCAGAGACCATTTATGTTAATTGAATGTAACGTTTTCCTGCGGTGTGTGGGTTGAAGACTTTAGTAACCCCTGACATCTTGCACCCAGTCCTGCAGAACTGTATGATGCTGGCTGGCAAATCTCAAAACATTCTCTTGCACTATTGTATCTGTTTTATTTGTGTTATGTGCTATGTTCATGTTGCACTGTTGGATGAGCCTGTGTTAAGTTTTTCATTGCCATATCTACACTGTAGCTAATGTGCACACGACAATAAAGCCTTGTAAGCTTGAAACTTTGAGAAGTTCAGCACCGTGGACAGAGACACAGCTCTATTCAGGACCATGGACAGCACCTAGCTGGGACTCAATGGAGGATGAATATTTGTACTTACTGTTCAAATCTGGAATAAGATGGATCTGTGATAGATCATTAATCAGACTGAAATGTATTTGGTGGGAGGATGAAAAATGAGGTAAGGATTATTGTATACTCTAGTCTATGTTACCCTAAAAGCCATCGGAAACAAATCCTAAAAGTTGGTTTCCTCCCCTTTAAACGATGGTAGGTGAATGTTAGTTGTGGCCGGTACAGCACAGATGCTCCCCCTTTTGTATGCAAGTAAAACCGTTTCCCATCTCGCAAGACATGATGGCACATACTTTAATGACAAAAATCTATGCCGACCCAAAGGTACAACCTGCCTACTCATGCTTTCAGAAACCAGATGAGACAGGACAATTTCAGGAGAGGTAGTTATCTGGGATTTCCTCAAACTGGGAGGGGGGGTTGTGGGGAGAAAAAAATATTTCGCAATCACTCGCCCACTTTAACGAGGATTGCGTCACTGCATGTACGTCAGACACGGGGGAAAAGGGAGGGGGTGGTCCACCGAGGCCGTAAATCAGCTCGGGGGGACGTGCACTCTCTAGAGACACCATCATTACTACAATTTAGTGTTTTTGATTATTCTCTTGTTCTACTTTGGCCCGGTAGAGCATCGTGCCGTGATGGAATGTTCGATATTTTTCTAATGATATGATCTGAGCTCATCCTCTGCTCTGATTGGCTGATGGACGTTCGCTGCAGTCCATAATAAATACACCATAAACTCACGACGAGCTCGTGACCACATTCAATTAAATATGCCAAGCAGCTATTACCACGTGACTTATTAAGGACTAATATACAGCGTTCAAAATAAACGGACATTACCCAATCCCTGCGGTAGGCTATTTTTGAATTGTTTAAGGTTCACAAATAATTATATCGACTGAGTTTCTACGTGTTTCGCTTTTCGAAGCTTTAATTAACCTCCTTGGTTGGTCAAAAAAATCAATATCCAGCTGCAGCAGCACCATGATGCCGAATCAATATACCCCTATCTCTTACACAAAATGGTATCACCCTCAGATCACACTCCTGCTCTACGCATGCCAGTTTTGGCACACTGCACAGGAGTGGGGTTTTAAACGTATTCCACCTCATGGCAGTCTTTGGACTACTTTATAAATAATATTTGACTCATTGGGGCAGTTAGAAAATGAAATGCAATGAATTACTTGAAATTAAACCTTTACTGTACGAGTGATTACATTGTTCTATTGAAAGGCAATAAACAGTGAAATAAATAAATAATAAATAGTGAAACAAGGGGTGGCAGTAGCAAACCAAAATGCAATGCTTTGCTACAATCCAAAATGGAGTCCACGAGTGAAGTAGGTCATTCAAAGTTTGTTCTAAAATGATGGTGTATTAAATCTATAAAATTAGGAGATAATAATTTCATCTGGAGTCCATATTATTGAACTCAGTGCCATTTATAGATAGTCAATTCATTATAATATTCCTATAGCCACATTGTCATTTTATAACTATATTATATAATATGCTGTTGCAAGATATAACTGCTGCAATAGAAAAAGGGACAGAGGTGGTGTGGCTTTGCTAAGGTCATTTTTTGTGCTGGACCAGACATGGGTGATCAATATAGTGGAGGGAACCAGTGGAGATGGGAGGGGCTGGGAGAGGAGAAGGGTGGGGGCGTGTGATATTCTCCACCGTCCTGAGAAGGGGCCGTCCCTGTTGTAGCAGATCAGCGCGAGGAAGGCCCACAGTGATCATCTGAGTATCTCCCATTTAGACGATAGTGCGACTGAATATTAAGAGGACAAGTCGACGGCTATTTGTAAATAGGTAAGGAATATTTTTTTTCATTAATACATTTATTTGTGTCATGTTTTTTAAACATATAGAGGTCACCACTATTTGAGGAGTATGCATGTGAGCGTCGTCATTTGAAGTCACAGGTTTGCAACAAGCTTGAAACAACTTTAAAAGCTCAGCACAATAAGTAATTTTTGAATAAATGATCGGACTTTGCGTTTATGATTATTGTCAAATCGTGTCTGGAAGGTAATGCAATGACAAAGAAATACATCCAGGCACGGTTGTAAACGCGAGAAATGGTCGACATCGGGATATTAAATGAATGTGACAATTAAAAGATTGACCTGCAGCAGCCAGCATGGGACTGTGGCAGCATCGGTGTGTAATGCAAGAATATAATTCGAGCTGTTAGACCGCAGCCTCGTCTGTTTTATTTAAATGTTTCCCCTGCGTGTGATCGGACCAGCTCAGATTACATCCACAATTCTACGTTAAAACTGTGATGCGCGTACATGTGATAGTGTGGATCGTGCCTCCCTTCCCCCAGCATCGGTGTGTAGCTTGTGAAATAATGCCACCTTCTAGTATAATATGATGTACAGTCCTTCAAAGGGCCTGCTCTTCTTCCTAGGCGCAGCCCAGCCTCCTCTCTCAGAGTAGCATTACACCCGTGCAATAATTAATGAGTGCCTCCACAATTAACCATTTCATTCAAATCTGTTTTTTTTCCTTTGAATATTTCATGCTTTGACGGGAATGTGAAAAGAAGAGTTGAATGCATGAGTGAACAGGGGTTTTACTATGAAGGCTGCACTGCGGTTGCCAGGCTCCACCAGAGGAGGCGCTGCTGCTTTCTTTAATATAACGTACAGTATAATATAGTAGCCTGATATACATAGATGTTTGTAGAAATAGCTAGACATAATGAAGGTGGTATATATATAAGCTATTAAAGGCCACACATGCTCCAAAATAAAGTGAAATCACATGTGTACACAGCAGTGGTAGTGACTGACATCAGGTATCTCTTCACAGTTATCGGCCAAGATGGATGTGTTTATGAAGGGTTTGTCTAAAGCGAAGGAGGGGATGGCTGTGGCCGCAGAGAAGACCAAGGAAGGAGTTGCGGTTGCAGCTGAGAAGACTAAAGAAGGAGTCATGTTTGTAGGTAAGACGATCACAAATCTTTCAGGAGGTTATTTAAGATGCAGAGCATTCACAGACACATAGTTGATCAGACTCTGGTTTAGTGCCAGGTTTTCATGTACAAGGGATTAGCTTTGGTGTACTGCTGGACAAATTAAAATAAAAGCAAATACAAATAAATATAAGAACAAATAAATAAAACATGAACAATGCATCTGAATTAGTACGCATTAGTTTGTGCGACTGCTCATGGTTTTCTTATATGCATGAGCAGCAAAAATCAGCAGAGAATATTTTAGAGTTTAACTCATGCATCATTTCCCAATGTCCTGAAACAAATAGTTACATTATACATATCACTTTTACTGACACAATCAATAGCAGGCATCTGTTTCCCTTAGGCTAATGCTTAGTTTAAATTCTTTATTAATCATCACAATACTTAGATGACATTATTACACCTTAATATTTTCCTTTTGATATCTACAGTTGTATTATCAGACTCAGTGTGTGCTCTAAGTTTAGATGATGTGTTACGTTGTACAGCTTGATAAGTACAACTCAATACACATCTTTAAATTCACATTAGTTTATTATAGCAGCTATCATTAAATAAATAAAAATCAGCCTTCATGCAGTTTGTAATTTATAAGCAATTTTCCTTTTCACTATCTCCAGTAGTAGTTCTGAAAAAGGACGCCCTCTTTTATAAGGAGTGGTTCTGACGTGTATGATGCGATACCAGGCTCTGAATATCCTCGTGCCCTCTCGCTGACTTGACTGTTCCCATCTTTTCCCGGCGATTGGAGCCTGGGTGGGGGTGGGGCTGCAGGAGGTGGTGAGCAGCTCTTCCCACATGCCGGTGCATTGAACAGATTGTAAAACAGACTCAGCCAGCGGTCACCTCCCGGAGATAAACGTACCAAAGGCTTCTGCTTTAACAAAATATCTGTAATGGACACCATCACAGATATCTTCGCACACAAGTGCCTCTCTTCTATGGATTTAAAAAAAACAAATACTCAAAATATTCTATTGTTATATAGGGCTGCACCTATTGATTTTTTTGTATTACCATTGATCAATCAGCCATGTTTTTTCAACATTTATCATCTTGTCCATAAAATGTGCAAATATAGTAAAATTGTTCAACACGATGTCTTGAATGTCCAATTGTGTCAGTTCAAAAGAAAAACTGAAAAATGCATGAGACTTTAATGAAACATTGAGTTGGACACTATTTGGACGGATCACTAAGGCACCTTTTGGTTGCAGCTCTCTAAAACACATGGGACATAGAAGTGGAAAGAAAGATTTGCAAGCAGCTGGGTGGAGGTTTGATACAAAATGACAGAAACAGTGCTTACATCTTTTTGATCACCCTGTGGTCCAAATGAAATGTTGGGAAATGCTGGCTTACACAGTCAACATATTCCAGCTCTACGCTCCACTTGTAAAAGCTATGAATAATTTAAATATCAGTGTTGCAAGGTTATTCTTTAACCATGTTATTAACCAACATTTTAATGTCACACTAAGTAAGTAACTACAGATAAGCTCATTGAATTCATTTTTTGAACACAATTCAAATGAAATATAACTTAGAGAACCTTAAAGGGATTCATTTAAGTATTATTTTCATGATTACGTGATCAATCTTTTGGTTCGTAAAATGTCAGGAAATAGTGAAAATGGTCATCCCAATTTCCTAAAAGTTCGTGGTCATGTCTTCAGTTTTGTCCAACCAACATTCTAAACCTAAAGACTGTTCACAGTTTTAAAGAAAAATAAAACGTTGTCATATATCAGCTGCCTGGGACTACATCATGTTTTGGCATGTTGGTACATGTGTCATGTACCATATAACCATATAATAATCACTTGTTTAATAATATGTATTTAACATATAACTGTTTGCCTACACTGACAAACCCCATGTCATTTGTGATACAAAATGTATTCCGTATTGTCCAGCTCTGTTGCGGGAGGGAAAGTGACTCAGAGCATCCTGGAGCCTGCCAGCCATTACAGATATTTATTTATTTGTCAGTTTTTCAGCTTGTGTCAGGGGGCCAAATTTCCAGACCCCCCCTGCTGGTAGCTCTTCAGCCACCAGCTCGTAACATTGATTGGCTGGCAGTGTGCTTTGATTGTATATAGAGGGACGTTGGGTATTCCAGGAAGGGTTGTCAGATGTGTCTGCATTTAGATGAAATCCAATTACCCTACATATTTAGCACCGTGTCCCTGTCACTCATCACCAGAATCAAATCTTGGTGATCTGCAGTCGAAACACGTGCAGGCTCACTTTGGTGTCTCATCATTTAGCCTGTGGTACACAGAAAGGGAAAGGTGCATCTTTGATCCTCTGCGTGCTGCTCCGAGAGCATGGCGGTGCCCTAGAAAGCTCCCTATGATTCGCTTGAAGGCCCCTCTTGGAGGAGGGGTAGGAGTGATCTGATAGGCCTGTGGCCCACCTTTTGACAGCTGCTGCAGCCCGCCCACCCAGCTGAGCTGAGCAGCCGCCTGAAAGAGGCATGGAGAGGCGGAAATGAGAAAACCCTGCTTGTCATTTAATGTCACAACTGACAGCCTCTTTCTACGCTCTAATGACAGTCTCCGTGTATGACACACCCAAGAACAAGACTCAGCCTGCTATTTTCTAATCACACATGACCTACATACTACACACTACACTATTTCCATTTTAACTTCAGAACCTAATCGTGTTGCAACTCATTTACTTACAAATAATCATTATATTGCGTATTTTATGTTTATTGAAGGAAGCTGTAACAGTCAGCATGGTCATGGTCATTTATGTCTAAAGGAGAATACGCTTCAAAATAGTCCTTTTGTAATTATAAATCCTTCTTTATTCTTACCTACGGCTATAATCCATTATCTGTTACCAGAGCAGATGTTTAAATGGATTTACATCTTAGGCGTATGTTTTGCTTTGAGACTCGCCTTTTGTAGTTATGGCTCTGTACTTCATCATCCTTTGGTCTGCCGTTGGTTGGCTTTTAAAGACCCTCAGGGAGCAATAAGGCATGTGACTGCTGCACAGTGGAGAGGACGTCAAGGCTGGAGTGGGCAGACCCAGTGGGATCGCAGTAGATTGCCCACATGTCTTGACAGCGTTCAGTGTAGATGGATGAGATATGCCACAGTTCAGAGAATCGATCAGTGGTTTTGGTTTCAGCCGGCCACAAAGTTTAATAACTCTTCAGAATAAAAGTACCAGGAAAGAACTGCAGCCATGATTGTTCTCTATTGCCTCTGGAGCTGTGACAAACTGTGAATCAAACACTACATTGATATTGCATCCCTTTGTATGAGAACTGATTTGTCGAGGCGTCACATTGGATGTAAATATATATTGGCAGACTCATTAATAATCCAAATAATCTTTTGCTGCTTCTAAAGCTGCTTCTATTTCTGTAGCATCAGTGTGTTGTGAATCGTTTTGTCAGGTAGATGATACTCAAACCATCAAGGTGGTACAAATTAAAGTTCGTCAAAAATATTTCCTTAGTTGTTAGATGCAGCCAAGGTTACATTTCCATACATATCTAGACACACAAAAGAAAACAAATCTTGAATTTCTTAAATGTAAAAGAAATGCTAACATTCTCCTTGTTTTCATTCATTCAGGGAGCAAGGCCAAAGACAGTGTGGGCTCAGGTGAGTGTTCCCTCCCTTAGTCAAACCTTAACATCATCAATGTAGCAGGAATGCTTTCTTTACAGTGACCACACTCACTGCTAACTGGCTAAAGGCTCATTCATTGTGGTGATGTCTGTTTACTGACCACTCATATCATATGTGAGTGGTCATTATGCACAATCATCAATTGAGAAACAAAAGAGAGCAGATGAAATGTGCAGCCTTTTAATCTGCCTGCTGAATCTGTTGAGATGTTGATATTTGTGTGTCTCTGCCTGCAGTGGCTGAGAAGACCACTGGAGCCGTCGGGAACATGGTCGCTGCCACCGGCCTGGGGAGGAAGGACGAGTTCCCTGCTGACCTGAATGTATGTACGCCATTACAGCCCCATCAGCTCCCTGCTAGCACACATCAGGAAGTGTGACACACTGTTCTAGTTGCTTCAGCTCCCATTATCAGACAAATTACTGTGTGCACCTCCACACCTTAAGGAAATCAGTCGGCCCTTTTCTTTCGCATTACATAGAAGTGATTGATAACTGCAATCCATATTTAAGAGCATTATATAACATGCAATTTTGGCCAGTATAGGGTTTTTTAAATGTAATTTATGGAATGTGTACAACCAGAGCTGCAGACACATACACTTTTTACTCTCAATTAATGTTTAAAACTGTAAAAAGGCACATTTCTATTTCATCTTTTCAGAGCGAAAACTGTGCAAATTGCTGGTTTTTTCCACAGTCCGAAAACGTAGATATGAGATAAGATGACACATGAAAATCCTTACATTTAAGAAGATGAATGAACCAGTGAATGTTCCAGAACTCTCTCAGTGCTATCTAGTCATTTGGCCATTATTTTAGTTTTGATTTCATTGTGTCATTAATAGTTTGAATATTTTCGACTTTCTTGGAGGGTAGGATTGGTTAATGCTACACAATAAGGTTTTCAAAAACACTTTTTTATCTTTACTCTCCAATTAAAGGTGGTATTATAGCTGCAAATATACTTAATACAACTGCAAAATGCTTTGAAAGACACTCGTTATAAAGGATTTTCCAGCAATATAATATTTAACTTCAAGAACATTTTGAAATTCACTAGACACAAAGAAATAAGCATAAGAGTTGAAAATGGAGGCAGCATATCCTGACTTTGAATCCCTAAAGAACTCCCACGGTGGTTGACTACAAACGGCCTTGCGTGTGCATGGTAACAATGCAGCAGCTTGCTGTTAATCTCTAATCAGGATATTTCTCTTTGTGCACACGTGCCTGAGAATCAGCTAGAGAATATAATAAATAAAACCTCCGTTGCAGATCCTAGCCTCACTAACAGTTGGCAACTGTTGTGTTCATTCTGGACATGGCTGTGTTTGTAGCGGAGCCAGATTTAGACAGCAGGGATAAACACGGCCTGATAAATATGCGTGTCACTTCGATACAGAGATACTGGCCTGTTTTATTCCTCTGCTGTCAGCACTGACTTTGCTGAACTTTCATTTTCCCACCAGAGAAAATATGATCATGTTTTTCTGCAAGTAAACTGCTGATTGACAGCTTTTATACCGTCAAAATAGAAACACATGCCACTGTGTAAAGGCTTTCTTTTATTGGAGGAAGCTTGAGTGATCCTGAGGATGTATTGCTTTTCCACACAACAATGAATCTCTGAGCTGCCTTCAGTCTTTAACATAGCCTATAGGCTCACTGCCTGTTTTATGTTCAGGTACTTTAAATGACCCTGAACCATCTCTCAGTGGGACTATCATCTTTCTACAGCACACAGCTGCTTCTCCATTATAGTAACCAGACCTCTACTAATGTCACCGCTCTCTGTCTCCTCTCAGATCAGGTTATACACACTTTGATCCGAGGAGAGAGGTGGAACAGATTTGACTTTCCACAAACATAGAACATTTAAAATATCTACATATAGCTCAGCCTGGAGATTGGAGTGATGGACACTTTTTTACCCGGCCGTGCGCTGTCAGCATGTTGACATTTTGCTTTGGCTATCAGACTGTCAGGGAAACATTGAGGTCCTCTAGCTGTCCAAAGCTTTCATCCCTCAGAGTTGGACCCTCTCCACTGACTCACTAATCTAGTACATCTGACAGCCTGCTCAAATATGCTTCTCGGAGGCACGACATGAGTGACAAACCACTCATTTCAAAATGTAGATTATTCAACTTTTGAACTTAATTGCTCCATGTGCAGTTACGTTACGTTTTGTTCAGTTCTAACTTGTGTTGGGCTGTTCATTCGCTCTGTATGACTGTATCTTTCAGATGTATTTTAAGAAGAAGATTGCCAGTATGCTACACATTGCTGCATATAATAAATATTTCAAAAATGATTAGATGTTTAGGAGAATTGGGCTAAATGGTTTCAAAGTAAAGCTTATCTAGTCTCATCTCAATCCAAATGTGACCAATCAGACACAATAAGTCTTCACTGTGATCAAGTAAACAGTATTTTTCATGTTTACTCGAGGCGATGATCCGTCTGATTAGGTGTATCTTTACGGCTGTTTGCCATTGTGCAGCCTGTAAGACCATGATAATCGCGTTGGTGGGCTTGCAGCTAAAACAGCAGCTTGAAACAGTTCACAGGATTACAATTTGCTCTCCCTTCCTGACCTAATTGACTTGATTAGTGCTGCGTTTAAAAATAAGTGCTTGGTGACCCACTAGCTTTGTTTTAAGGGCTCGTAGTAGCAGGTGCAACGATGATGGCGCGCTGTCTGCTTCAGAGAGCTCTCAGGAGGAGATGCTCACAGGATAGATGTCAATCAATACCAGTATCTCTTTGAATTAGAGCCGACGAAAGGTCCACCAATCGATTAGTGGATCATAAGTAATCAAATCAATTTTGTGAACTAATTAATCATTTGAATTGATATATCATAATCATATTGAATGTCTTAGTGTTTTGAACTGCCAAAAGAAGACAACTGGGACGTTACATTTCCATTCTCTTTTGGACACACATTGATTAATGTTGAATAAAATCTGTATTTAAATCAATAATGAAAAAAAGCATTAGCTAAAAACCTACTTTGAATATTAAACAATAAAACTGGTGGTATCCTTTTTTTCCGTTTTGTTAATAAAACCACTAAAGACCATAACAATGAATTGATCTTACCTGATAATATTACTCCTCTGTGCCACCATTTTGATATGAAAGCCGTCATCGAGGCACACCACTGCATTAGGAGCTATAGTCCTTTATAATAATGAACAGGCCACTTAAGTTATTTTGAATCAACCACTATGGTCTGGCTGCTGCTAATCTCCAGAGCACCAAGTGTGTAAAACCCACAGCTGAAAAGAGTCTCCTGTTTGAGTCATGTTTACTGAAAACCACAGTGCCCGGCTGTTTTAGAAAACCATTCATCCTTTATAGAAAAAGTTGCCTATACATCTGTAAGCCATTTATAGAAATGGATGTGTTCTGTTAACCTAAATCTGCTTTTTGCTGAGTGCCATAGACTGAATAGGTGAGAGAAGTAATGAGAGACTAATGCGCTGCTGATTCTTCCCGAGCCCCAGTTGTTGCCCCTCATCCATTACCATTGTGTTATTCATCACATTGCTAAGCGATAGATTTCACAAACAATAAACAACCATCACAGGAGGCCGGGAGTCGACAGCCATGGTTGGAGCTCTGTGAGACTACTGTGTTTGATCTAAATGTCATTTGCTAGCATGCTCACGATGACCATGGTAACTGACGAAGGGAAGGTGTAATGTTCACCATGTTTGCCGTCTTATTATAGGACCTCATGATAGTGCTATATGAAAGGTCATGGGAATATCCAAAGTTATAACAGTTCATCCTCTGTGGAACATTACATCTCATGTCAATCCATCCTGCAGTCATCAAGATATCTCAGGCTGGACAAGTGCTCTCAAGGTCATTTAACAACACTTATAACACCTTTTCCAGAAGCATCTTATTATCATCTTACTGAAAACGAATCAAACTAAAATGTATCTAACAATGACAGATGACTCACAAATTTGAATATTGAAATAACCTTTCGTTATTTTGACATTTCATACAACATAAAGAAAGAGATTTCTTTTTTAACAAGCGGAACATTTTTTATAAAAATGCTTTTCTGTCTCTGTGGATTTAGAAAGTGATAATGTTTGTTAAACCACTTTCTGGGTTTTTCCAATATGCCGTATTTACACACATTCAAACATTGACACGCGGATCTGTGTCTTGAATTGAAAGATGTGACCACACATAGCTGCTTCTGCTCTGTGGAGATTGTCCTTCTTCATCTTCCTCCTATCTGTGTGTCTGCAGCCTGAGGAGTACGGGCAGGAGGCCATGGAGGGCCAGGGCGAGGGGATGCTGCAGCCAGAAGGGGAGACATATGATGACTCCCAGCAGGTAACAACACGACTCACAGCTCAAACGTGTCTCTGCCATACCATACATCATCCCCTGTCTCTTTATGACAATGGAACCATTGCTTTATCGTAAATAGCTTTATTATATGTCCAACCTGAAAGCCATAGTAGATCTGTGTTCACCACTCCTGCTTGGTTACACATTCGAGCTGTAATACATTTCAAAAGCACTTCACACTTGCCCCCCCCCACCCCACTTGTGTCCCACACAAATACTACAGCTCACACTGAGGTCATTCTTCTTTCCCTGGAAATATGAAAACAAGCCAGTGCCACATAGTGTGTGTGTGTGTGTGTGTGTGTGTGTGTGTGTGTGTGTGTGTGTGTGTGTGTGTGTGTGTGTGTGTGTGTGTGTGTGTCACAAATGGCTATTTTTGGAATTTAGAGGTCATTTGGGAAGACAAACTGTGCAAAACCATTTGCTTTTGATACAGATTTAAGAGTAAATACAATTATCACACAGTGAACATTATGTTCTTATATTAAATGTATATTGTCAATTGTATATTTCATGATTAAAATAGACTGAAATTGTCTTGTTTTTAGCTTTAAAACGGTTATATTCTCAGTGAATATTATAATATTCAGACATAGGAAGATTTTATGAGATTTTGCACAATATTTAATTTGTTTTCAATGTATTCAGTGCATTATGTCAGATGTTCCCTCAGTGGATTATTGCATTCCTCAGTTAAAGGAATGAAACCTGGATATTCTCTGAGATGTAAATTAAAAGGGAATTTCTAAGAGGCAGTAGCTGGTGTCCCTGCTCCATCTCTCTCCTCTCCTCCGCATCGCTTTCCCCTCCCCCACCCTCCACACCAGAGATGTACGAGCTCTGCCTGAATGGGTGTGGTGATGACGCTGACTGCCTCAGTGCATTGTGGTTAATGTCAGGGTCTCCCTGCCTGCATTGCTCTGAATATGGAGTGCTGCAGAGTGAGCCCAGCCCTCATAGGGGGGGTTTGGAGAAAATTGTCTGTCTCATTCAGCATCACTTTTGGTTTTGTGAATTCATCAGATGACCTAATACACATTCCTGGAGGCTGTGTTTTATGGTCATGTGCGTGTAGGAGGCGTGTGCAGAGTTACAAGGAGGCTGGTAATGTGCTCACGACTCGTCCTTCAGCTGGCGCAGCGATGTGCTGCCCTCTGCAGGCGGAGAGAGGCTCTCAGACAGCACACAGCTCAGATAGACATCACTACCTTTAGTGGAGCGGCTCTGACCATAACCACTCTGTCATAGTTATTATTTATAAACCCATTTCAATTCATATATTAGAGTCTTGGTGTTGAATTTAACCTGCTGCCTGTCTCTTAAAATCAGTTCTTCTTTCCCCAGGGAAGCCAGGACTATGAGCCAGAGGCGTAAAAGCACCAGTCCAAGCCACCAACAAACCAGCAGCACAATAATACTTCTAATAATAAAAAGGACAAATGCTGAAACTATTACAATTATACCCCTGTTGCAAAAAAACACAAAAACACAAGCATTCCCATTGAAAAATGTTCTTCCTTCAAGACAAATCTTTTATTATTATATATTGTAAATGTCATGTTATTAATGTAATGTGTTGGGTGTAGGTATTTATTGAGATGTAGGATGTGTCCTCTCGGTCTCATTTCCTTGACTCCCTCCCAATGAAATGAGACCGGAGCCGGGGCTTGTGACTTTGTACTTGTGTGTATCTGTATTTAGAAACGTGCAATAGATGTTCATCATCTTCCAATGAGACATTGGGAGTGGAAAATATGAAATATGTCCGGTTGCAAGCAGATATGAAAAACAATAATATGAGTGTCGACAATGCCTGTTTGTGGGTTCTTTCCTTTTCTTTTTGCATTTCTTTGGAAATTTCTTTCAACTTTTTTGAAGTAAGAGTTTTTTACATTGTATCTTTATAGTTGCTTGTGAAATCATTCCAGTAAATCTGTTAGAAATTGACAGAGTATACATGTTTGTGTGTGCGTGTGTTTGCGTGTACTGAAGATTTTAACAAGTTAAAGTCAATATATTATGTCTTGAAATCATAATGGTTGTCATATCAATACGTGCTTTAATCTGCAGGACTTGTCAATATAAAGGTTTATGTGTTAAGCCAGACATACATTCCTCTGTAAATAAAAAGTAAAAAAGAAACCGTGTTAGTGTCGTGTGATAATGTTTAAACTCCCTTTTGGCATTGATCGTTCATTAGATTTTGAGCCTCTTGTAATTCAGTTGTATTTTCTGCCTGTTGGTCTGAATGAGGATCTATTATGCACCGTCCTCACATGTGTCCCTTTTTTGCTCACTCTAGTCTGGGGGCTTGATTACAGGATGTGTAAAATCTGCTGAGCGGGCTCATGCCCTTGGATGGATTCTGCCATAGTTGGGATGCCAGTCTCGCCCGGCCTCTTTTGGGGGGGTTTTGTTTGGGTTAATCCGGCTGGAACGTGCAGGCTCGGGGGTGTCGGGCTCGAACTGAGAGTACTAAACAGCCTCTGCTGCCGCTCTCCGCTCAGACCAAAGTGAGGAGGCTGCAGGGACAAAGACCGGCGCCATGGCCTCGTTCAAGAAGTCCTTTGAGAGCCTGAAAGGCACGAGCCACTCGGCCACCAAGGGAGTCACAGATACTGCAGGTACAGAGCCACTGCTGTGACATGACACTGGGCCAGTGTGAGGTCTGGTGGACAGAGAAAAGGCTATTTTTCTCTTGGTTAAAAAAGAGCTACTTGATTGCAATTATTCCAATAAATGTCCTTGATTTTTTGTCTTTAAGTTGTAAATGACTTGGAGCGTAAATAATGTATGAGTTTGTTTCCTCCTGAGTTCCACCACTGTAAGTCTCTGTCATGTGTTTGCAGTGCAAGCAGCTCACGAGGCCGTGCAGCAGGTGGCAGAGTCCTCCAAAGAAACAGCCAGCACAGGTAAAGTGATCACGCCCCGTCTCTGTAGCTTTATGGCGTGATAATGGTTATTACTCTGAGCAGACACAAGTTAGAGTCCAGTACAAGCTGTCAGAAGATACAAGAAGTTTGATCCCACATTATGGTCGATGTAGGATAAGACACTGAAGTCACCTATTTGGTTGTGTAACACTGTGTGTTTCATCGCTATGGAAATACATATTCATTCAAATGTAGCTCTGTTCAAATTCATTTTAGAGACAAAATATTGCAGGAATAGAATGATAACCTAATATATATATTTTTTTGGAGATGAGCTTTTTATATGCAAATAAATATATAGTTATGCTCACAAGTTTGCATGTGAGTTTATTAAAAAAGTTTGATTGTCTTAATCAAATTCTGCAAACCTTAGCCTAATTCTGATGTGTGGTTTAGCTTCCTGAATGTTTCTCCTCTGCTTCACTCTGACTCTGAAGCTGCTGTTGAAGCTGGCAGACAGACGCAGGTCGCCATAGGGAAAGCTGCGGACAAGGCAACGGACACCATCAAGGAGTTCGGACAGAAACTGGAGACCAAATGAACCTTGAAAAGAAGAAATTCTAGCTGGAGCCAAGTTGTCTGTATATCCATTTTAGATGAAGAAGTAATACTGCCAGGTTGGATTATATATATATGTTTATACTGTATATATATATATATCCAACAGCTATAACTTCAAAGGAAATCTTCATGAATTGTCTCTTTATTTATTTTTCTCCTCTCACATTTTTCCATTTGTGTTTCTTGCATGTTGTAGTTTTCATTAAATGTGCCTATTTTGGGAAATAAAAACAGATACCAACTCAGGTTTCTTTCTTTTAACTGTGATTTCCTGGCTCCTACAGTAGACACTATTACCGTGTCTGTGCTGCTTCCTGTTTTCGCTCTCTAACACAGCCATTATTACCAACACATTGCTGAGAATGTGGCCTTTGGCAGGCTGATGGCTCCTGATGAGAATATGATCAAGGCTGTCCACCTCGGCCCTCAGCAGCACACCTCCCTGCATCACACTACGTGGTTGCTAGGCAACAGCACTCTGTGGCGGCCAGGGATTGGTGGAGGCCTTTGAATTAAATGTGAGACTGCTCCTGTCAGCACACACTGCTCCTGCAAACCTGCAGCACACCATTACAGTGAAATGAAGACGGGGAGGATTGTTAAAAAATGAAAGATAAATGTTAATGTCCTCGGTTGCACACAATTACCCGATGTGAGCAGAATCTCTGAGATATATCCACGTCGCAGAGCGGAGAGGTTGGAGGGATCAGTGTGAAAGACGTGGTGGTTTATAAGTGTGTGTGTGTGTGTGTGTGTGGGAGGTGCAGCTCTTCTTCCTCCAGGCTCCTTCAGCTGATATCCCCCGCTGCCTTTCATCTACGCTCACTGTTGCAGCTTACATTTACTAATATTCCACATTTCAAGTATTTACATTGCTTTTCTGAGTCCATTCACTGGCTTGTAATGATCTGCATCCACCAAACTCTTTTTGCTGCTTTTTACTACAATACAAAAAAAGGTGTCTTTCACAGACACACAGATCTATCTTTCCTAAAAGCAGCAATTCATTATATGAGGATAAATCCCTCTTGCGCCTACTTCGCCCTCCCTCCCTCGTCTGTAGTAACAGCAGAGCTATTAATCCAAATGTTACTTCTTCTTTTTTAAGTTTGCTAACTCACAGGTTTATCCCTGCACACAGTTTTCCATTGTGTTGCTATGAGAACCTTGAGTTAATTACTATGATTTAGTGATGATTAGAGAGCTGAACGGAGATTTTGTCATTACATTACCACTCACTGCCAGAACCCGACCGTGGTTTCCAGGGAAACTGGAAAATGTGAAGCTTTTCAATAGAGGCAGCCCGAGCTTAAAGAGCGAGGATTGCCTAAGATAGATTCTTCTGGAGACAAACCTGGAGCCACTGCAAACACTTTCAATCAACAGGGGAGAAGCACAGACAGATGTGCGGCTCGATCAGCGCTGAGATTTTGTGATTTTACCCAGATGTGAGGGAGAGTGATGGAGAGACTTCAGTCTGACTTAGACTGCTGAGGTATGTTTGTCACTTGTGATGTCCTGCAGTTTGTTTTAATCCTGTTAGTCTTCATAGTTTACAAAAATAACAAATGCTCTGGACTCCTGTGCATGTCTTTATTGCTTTTATTATATTTCAGGTTAAAAATAAACTTAAATATGAGCTATCATGTGACGTTTTAAAGGTAGAAAGACACAGTCTGATATATCATCCAACTGTAAAATGTTCAAAAGAATATCTAACATATTAAATGCTGTTTATTAATAGTAAATATTCCACTACAGTGTCTTATAATACAAATAAACCATGTGAATTATTTCATCGAACGCTAGCAATAATGTTACTTCTTTTTTAGTTTTCATACTTGACACAGATATCGCATGACATATTTTTCTTAAGGAAAAAAATCCTTCATTGTGTCCTCCACTTGTTGTTATAGTTACATTTTTTTCTTACTGTGTGTGTTGTGTTGTGCTCCGCAGGTGCTTCCACCACTTTAATGCAGAGACAAATGGGAAGTCTGAAGGAGGAGATGAGAGGTCTCAGAGAGGACCAGAAGCCGTGCGAGAAGGAGGATGGAGAGCGTCCACGCGGCTCAGATGGCGGCACTGAGCCTAAGGGACCTCAGACAAACACGAGTGAAGAGTCAACAACTCATCAGCCAAAACTTCCCATGAACGAAAGAAACGTTGAGGAGAGGGACACAAATGCCAAATCCAAAGATCAAGAGCTTTCAGATGGAGGTGTTGTCAAAGACTCAATGCAGACGAACGCTATCCCTCTGACACAACAGCCTGAAGATGATAAAACAACAACTGAACATAGCGACACAACAATCTCTCAGAAGTTCCAAAGTGCTGGAGGTGGGGGGATTCAGGAGGAGACATCTAAGGATCAAAACGTGGGTCCTGACAGAGAAAAGGTGGCAGATATTGAGAATATATCGGTGCCTGTGCCAGTGACTCCGGGCCCTTCAGACCCTCGGTCCCCCGCTCCCCTCGGCCAGCAGCACATGCGCACACAGGTCAGCCTGGAGGTGGTCCAGTGCCGCTCCGCAGCCACCAGCCCCATGACCCCCCCTGAGGACGGCCAGTCCTTCTTCTTCCCCAGCTCCTTTGGGAAGCTGGGAGCTGTGGGCGCTGAGCTTCAGGTGGGGCAGCGGGTGGAGTTGTGCTCTGTGGCCACATCCCCCATGACCCCAAAGATGCCCTCCACCACGGCTTTTCCAGAGCTGATCGGGAGGGAGACGGTGCAGAAAGATCAGAACGAGAAAAAGGTGCAAAGCGAGAGTGGCCAAGAGTGTTTCCCCACGACACAAAGTCTGGAAGAGGCTGAGTCAGAGATAACTGGAGCTCTGCAGGAGCAGAGAGAGAGCGCCGGGTTGTCGGTTTCACAAGTAACTATGGAGGATAGAAAACAGCAGTGTAAACAGCAGAGGATGGGAAGTATGGATCAAGACATTACAATCCTGGTGACCCACTATGGCAACAATGAGGGAGAAGAGGAGGAGAAGGCCGAGTCATCTTGTTATCCCATTGAGACAGAGATGGTCAAAATAGACGAATTTGAGGAAGAGCGAGAAAACGACGGTGATTTAAAGGGTCAACAAAAGCAAATGGAAGAAACCTGCGTTACTGAATGCGTAGTTCCAAATACAGACGTGACAGCTGAACATTCAGAGGTGGAGGAAAACAAAGGTGCATGTGGAGAGTTGAGAGGAGAGACAAAGCCTCCTGTCCCTGAATCTCCTGCTCCCTTCGGCCGCCACAACATCCGCACCCAGGTCAGCCTGGAGGTGGTGCAGTGCCAGTCTGTGGCCACCAGCCCTATGACCCCTCCTGAAGGGTACCGGGCCTTCTTCTTCCCTAGCCCTTTGGGGAAGAGTGAAGGTGTAGGCACCGGGACTGAAGAGGCGGAGCTCCGTCAGCCGGTGGAGTATCACTCCGTGGCCACAGCACCTATGACCCCCAGAACACCGACCACCATGAGCTTTCCTGAGATCAGGAAGGATGCAAGCGTTGAGAAGATAGTGGAGGTCAAAGAGGAGGTGGTGGTGGAGGACAAAGTGGAGGTGGTGGTTGAGGACAAAGTGGAGTTGCTGGTGGTGGAGGACAAAGTGGAGGTGGTGGTGGTGGAGGACAAAGAGAAGGGGAGGTGGTGGAGGTCAAAGAGGAGGTGGTGGTGGAGAACAAAAAGGAGGTGGTGGAGGTCAAAGAGGAGGTGGTGGTGGAGAACAAAAAGGAGGTGGTGGAGGTCAAAGAGAAGGTGGAGGACAAAAAGGAGGTGGTGGAGGTTAAAGAGGAGGTGGAGGACAAAAAGGAGGTGGTGGAGGTCAAAGAGGAGGTGGAGGACAAAAAGGAGGTGGTGGTGGAGGACAAAGTGGAGGTGGAGGTCAAAGATGAGGTGGTGGTCAAAGAGGAGGTGGCTGTCAAAGTGGAGGTGGTGGTGGAGGACAAAAAGGAGGTGGTGGTGGTGGAGGTCAAAGAGGAGGTGGTGGTCAAAGAGGAGGTGGTGGTGGAGGACAAAAAGGAGGTGGTGGTGGAGGAAAAAGAGGAGGTGGAGGTCAAAGAGGAGGTGGTGGTGGAGGACAAAAAGGAGGTGGTGGTCAACAAGGAGGTGGAGGATACAAAGGAGGATAAAGCAAGCGCAGAGAAACAGGTGGAGGCAGCTGAAGAGGACACAAAGGAGGAGGAGAATGGTGAAGAGCAAAGTGAGGAGCCGGTGCAGGAGGTGAGCTGGGATGAGAAAGGGATGACGTGGGAGGTGTACGGGGCCGTGGTGGAGGTGGCTGTGCTGGGATCAGCCATCCAGAAACACCTGGAGAAACAGGTGAAGAAGCAGAAGCCCTCCATGCCTCCCCCTCCTCCGCTCAACCCCTCAGCAGTGCCCCTCTCTCCAGAGTCCATCCGGGGGGGTTCTGGATCTGGTTCGGGGTCAGGTTCGGGTTCGGGTAAGGGTCGGGCGGGGAAGAGGGGAGAGCAGGGTGGAGGGGTGAGCCGACGCAGAAGAAACCCCTTCCGCCTGCTGATGGAGAACATGCAGCAGCCACACTGCTGCTCCAGAGCTCACACTGCTGAGTGACACGGGATCCTGAGGAGAAAACAACAGCTGTTCGGAGGGAGAAAACAACCTGTGCTGAAAATAAAGCACGATACCCGGCGTCTGTGATACACTGATTTCCATCAACGTGACATTGCCTTGAGAGTGTGACAAGCAAATCAACCCCTACACGAGACAAAGAAGCACAAAAGCATCTAAGACTTCTACCAGGGGGCTCTGAGGATCCGCCAGTTCCTTTTTTTGTTCGGGGTTTCCATGTTGGGAGAAATGAGGATGACCTATTTTCCTCCTTTGTTTTTCACCCAGATCATTCCATTTTCCACTGGGCCATTTTAGCTGCTGATGCTTTTTTTTTTGTTCCTCAGACAATATGAAGCCATGGCAATGCTTCTCTGCTTACAAGCCTAACACAGCTCTGATGGAGATACAGGACAGAAGACAGACAGTGACCGTTTCTCATTGTTATTTATGAATGTGTGGTCAGTAGCCACAGCCTGAGGGCCATTTTGCAGCCATTTTTTTCTCGAATGTATGGAAGTTGAAAAACAATCTCATTATTGCCTTGATGTGTGGGAGAGAGGCTTTTGTCCATCTTTAATCTGCTTTTAGATTTGGCTTGCTGCTTTGACTTGTTTTGTGAAAACTATAAAAACTGTACAAATGCCGAGCACAATCAACACCTGATATGAGGGTATTTTTAAACATTGCTACTTAATGTATTTTAACACTGTGTTTAGTGATTCAGTTGTAAACTATGTGATGAAACCTATTTTAAATGTGTTTGAATCCCAGAGGTTGTTACAGTGTCAGTGATGTTCATTTTACATTCATAAAAGTCCACATTTGGAGAAACTGATTTTATTCAGACTGCACTTTGCACTGCACGTGATACATTCATTTAGATGTCAGTAAACAGAAATATATTTCCAATCCGCTTGTAGAAAGTCACACTGCATGAGGTTTTATTCCAGCAGCACGCTTCTTACACTCAAAGCAAACACTGAGACATCGAACAGGCCTTAGGTCTAACCTACGGCTGACGTGCAGTCATATTTCATTAATAATCATACATTGATTTTGTTTATAGCATCAGCTGCAACAAAATGAACATTGTGTATGTTGACATAACGTATAATACAGTTAATTTCAAAGCAATCCTAACGGTTTTTAAACTTTCGCTTAATATATTAACAAAAATAAAGTGATTCACATGTGCAACAAGCAATTGTTTTGTTTGCTTTCCCTTTGCTTCTGTCCATTTTTCATTGTCAAGAATGAGAATATTTAATAGGAGGAGTTAGTAGGGAAATACACGTATTTGCGAGGTAAGGTTATTACCTCTCATGGCTTTGTGATAAATGCTAAGCCACAGTTTACTTTAGCAGAGACTGTGAATGGGGGAATAGCTAGCTGAGATTTTCAGGTGATTTATGGCTGTTGTTAAACATTAATACTGGCTGCAGTAGCATTCATTTTAGGATCTAACTCAAAAGGAACATTTCCAAACATGTCAAAATGTTCTCTTTACTGTTCAGGCAAAAAACAGTCAATGCAATAACCAAACAAAAATCAATGAGATCAATAGTCTATGTGATATTAATGTATGATTTGTAATCCCAGAGAAAACCTCCCACTTGGTTCTCCCTTTGTATCCCTTTGAACTGAATTTTTAAACAAAGCATATTCATCACTTTAGGTGCCATGAATCTAACATCAATAATAAATTACTACTGTTCACAACAGAAGGCTTCTTGAAGTTACAGTATAAAGACTTCATCCAACACCATCAGAGTGTTTGACTGGACATTTGGTCAGCCTGATTACACAGAAGCAGCACAATGTTCATCTGAGGCCTCTGGTCATTGTTTCCCTCACAGGTCCGTCGTGCTGAACGCGGGGTTAATGAAACCCACGTGAGGTTTGTCGGAGGCTTTCTTCTGGCCCCGCTGGGCCAGCGCAGCACCCAGAGGCTCGATGTACTTCGGTGGCCCGCCATCATCCCCCTCCTCCTCTTCCTCCTCCTGGATGCTCTTCTATGGAGGAGCAGACAAGTTTGGAAATTAGACCATATTTAAAAAAAAGTACAAATTAAGATGGAGTTGAAAATGTAAACGCACCATGTTAGATGCTTCGTTCATGGAATATCTGTCGTCCAAAGAGTTGACGCTGTAGAGGAAAACAGAAGGATGCAGTAATTATTATATCCACCAATAATAATTTCAGAAATATAGTGTTTTTTTCTGTCAAATCTGTGTTACGTTTTTTTCTAAAAGGTCACATGCCAATGTTGGAAAGCCAAAAGCCAGTTCTCCATCACAACATGCTGTTATGAGCACGCTGTGGCAAAATGTTCACCTGGAAACCTTCACAGTTTTCACCCAGCACTGCCACAGAGCAAGCTTGTGTGTCACTGAGCCTCCACCTTGTGTCGGAGAAAATCACTGCTCCAGTCCCAACATAAAGGGGGAGACTGTCCCAGAGAGGTTTCCTTTACCTGACTTTGTCCACATCTGAGCTGTCCTCGTCCATGTCCAGCGCCATGGTGGTATCGTAGATGAGGTTGAGGACGGGATTAGCCCTGTCAGCGAATAATGACACACATGGGAGAACAAATGTGTTATATTTCATGTCAGTTATTTATTGATGTATCTCATTAATGCCTCTGGCTCCTGCTCACCCCTCCATAGTGTACTTGTTGGTCCCGGGCACCACAGCACCACTTTTTTGGTTGTTGGAGGTCACCATGGAGGCAGAGTTCATGGCTTTAGCTGCCTTCAGCTTCCTCCTGTAGCTGTTAGTGAAGCGAGGCGGTAAGTACAGACACAGTCACAATCATGTATGTTTTTAGATCAATGGAAACTTTTGCTGGGATAAACTGTGGTTGATTACTTGCTTCATATGTCCCTAACTTTATTCCAAATGATTTGACTTGTTATCTTACTTTCTGCGAGTGCACATCAGGGAAGTGGTGAGGACAGTCAGCACCACGACGAGGCCGGCCACTATCCCCATCAGGATGTACCTCAGAGGGTCGGTTTCTGCTTCGATCACTGGAGCCTTCCCCTGGAACATGAGTAAGAAAGATGTTTAGTGTATTATTGCCTGTGGACCTATGAGGGATCATTTACTTTCGACTGATCTAGTTTGCGGTTCAAACCAAAAGTCTATCACCTTTGCTCTTGGACATCTTGGACATAAAATAAAGTTTAGTGATAAAACAGCATTGTGATAATAAAACTATTCTAGCGTGCTCAGACACAATTTATGTATGTTAACATGGGTCATTTATTTATTTTCAGTTATAAAATAAAATTGCTCCAGATAACAGAAAAAACAACAAAACACGTAACAACAAACAACTAAACAAAACATAAC